>NC_089581.1:77238609-77538609 GCF_019320115.1 Miscanthus floridulus
TTTATTAGGTAAACCATCACTGAAAATATACCTATTTTCACGGACGGTCGGCTTAAAAGAACCACCCCTGAAAATAAGATTTTCAAGGACGGTTGCTTATTGAAAGGATCAAGATGCCCAAGGAGAGGTAAATTGGGCTAATTCTAAATTTTCTTGCAATAATTAAATCCTACGGTGAGCCCAATTAACCCCTTGTGCCTAGAAAAGTATTTCTATTAATCCAACGCACAACGGACTTGCAACCTATGTTCCAAACTTACTCTAGCATGGCAATTCTATGAATGTAAAGACAAGTATTGAATTGCTCAAAGTAAATGCTCAAAGTAAATAGAGAGAGAGGAACGCGGCGATGTTTTGCCGAGGTATCGGAGAGTCGCCACTCCCCACTAGTCCTCGTTGGAGCACCCGCGTAAGAGTGTAGCTCCCCTCTTGATCCGCGCAAGGATCAAGTGCTCTCTACGGGTTGATTCTTCGACACTCCGTCGCAGCGAATCACCCAAATCCACTCACAACTTGAGTTGGGTCACCCACAAGCTCCGTCGGGTGATCACCGAGCTCCCAATCACCAGCAAGCCGTCTAGGTGATGGTGATCACCAAGAGTAACAAGCACGAACTCTCACTTGACCACGCGAAGCCTAATGAGAACGGTGGATGCACACTTTTGCTACTCTTGATTCACTAATGAGGCTACTCTCTTGGATTCTCAAATCTCAATCACCTCACTAGGACCTTGCTCTTCTTGGCACTCACAAACATGTTTCTCAACTGTTGGAATGAGCAAAAGTGACTCCACACACGAGTGGAGCTTCTATTTATAAGGCAGCCTAAAAAAGAAACCGTTATGAGCTTTCGCGGGGGGTGTGACTGGATGCTCTGGTCATGTTGACCAGACGCTCCGGTCAGTTCAACCTGCATTCAGTGTTTAAGTGTTGACCGGACCGCTGGCGGGGTCCGATCACCACTGATCGGACGCGTTCGGTCGCAATTAAACCCTCACTGGATGCTTACTGTACTCGACTGGACGTTGGATCTCAGGGTCCGGTCAGTATTGACCAGACGCGTTCCGGTCGCAGATTTCCTTCTCTGAAACCTTACTGAAGTTGACCAGACGCTACCTATAAGCGTACCGGTCACTTGACCACTCCGCGTCCCGGTCGCACCGACGCAATCACCTTGATCAAATGTACTGACCGGACCCTACGGCCAGCGTCCGGTCGCACCGGAGCCAGCGCCCAGTCAGCATTTGACCCTCCATTCACTTCCAACTCTCGAACATATGTGAATGAAGTTTGCTCCATAGGATCATAGGGCTGTTGTGGAGCTACCTAGTGCTAGTTTTAACAAGTGTGCACCACACCTAACTCACTAGACTCACCTCGGTCAAGCTACCCATCCATACCCCCCTTAATAGTATGGCCAAAGGAAAAATAAAGTCCTAAACTACTCTAAGTGTCTCTCCAACTCCAGTCGACACTTAGAACTAGTCATCCTTAACCTTGTCGTCCATCCTTTGAAAACCGAAATGATTTCCATCGTAGGGGCATGACCACCTCGATTGCCCAATCGATCTCTATTACCATGACCTAACTTAATTGCCTATGCAAAACACACGTTAGTCATAGTAATCTTGTATTGTCATTAATCACCGAAATCCAACAAGGGGCCTAGATGCTTTCAATCTCCCCCTTTTTTGGTGATTGATGACAATACCACCTTGAGTATGTGAAAGAGTGAGGTTTTTGATGGGCTTGGTTCATATAAGCTTTTGTCAATAAGAACAAAAGAGTTAGGCAAGCTTATATGACCCAAGCCAACATAATGTACTCAAAGGATATGAATTAAGCATGAGTACAAGTAACAAAGCTCATTTGCATCGAAGTATAAACGTGGAAGCAAAGGCAAATGAGCATAACACAAGTGATATGACATATAAAGGAATTCAAAAAGAGAGCACACATGTCATAAATCACAATCACGTAGATATCACTATCACATAGATATAATAATATGCATGAAAGTAACACACGAATGCATAATAGTAATAGTGTTTCACACAAATAAAACTCCAAATGTATATAATAAGCTAATAAAAGATAACTAGCTCCCCCTAAATGTCGCTCCCCCCTGAGTCTACATACTCGAACCCTCTCCCCCTTTGGCGTCAAACACCTAAACCTAAGGGTCGGTCGGTGGGGCTGCAGCAGATGAGCCGGGCGCTGAGGTACGAGGAACAAGATGAAACTAAGCGCCATCATCATCTGACCCTGAGCTCTATACTGACTGACCCTCTATGGCTGGAAGCGTCTCTGAAGCGGTCTGGGTCTGAGCTGGGGTAGGTGCTGCCTGTGATGCTGCTGGTATGTCTATCATAGGATCTGAAGAGGCGACAGACGAAGGGAGCCTCTGAGTAGTCACGGCGACAGGGGCTACTGTAGAAGGACCAGCGGTATGCATATGAGGCGGTGTAGGCATGCCTGTCAACTCGCTGAAAGATGCTCCAAGACTCCTAGAGACTGACGTGTTAGGCATAAATAGCGAGGAAGACTGATCTGGTGAGAAGCCCATATGATATGGTGTGAACTGCGGGGCTACAACTGGCGAGGACAACCACTGGGACACCTGAACTGTGGGTGAAGCAAACGGAGCTGGAGGCTATCCCTGACTCTGAAGCCCACTGGGCTGTACTCTGGAGTTGTCGTAGTGGTGGCAGGCTGAGCAAGGTGGGGCAAAAGCTGTGGCTATGGGGCCCCAAGTGCTGTTACTACATGCTGCATAAATCCCATAAGCTGCTGTTGCTGAAGGAGCTACTGCTGCCATTGGAACTTGTCCTGACGAGCCTGAAACTGTGCAAAGTTGACAGCGGTCTCCTGAGCCTATCGTGCCTGATCCTGCTGCATTCGCTCAAGAATAGCAATCAAGGCGGGGTCCATCTACGGTGCAGGTGGAGCTGAGCTGGAACTACCGGCCTTTGCATCATGTCTACGTGGAGGCATATGAGGAATCGGTTGATAGTCGTCATCCAAACTGTCACTGGACTCTGTCACCTTCTGCTGTGCCTCAAGCTGCTCCTCCTCAGTAGCGGCTATGCCTCTAATAATCTCGTCCTGCTGAGCTACTGACTCTAGAACATCTAGACGACGGCTAGGCTCAGTGGGTGCCTATGGTGTGCTATGTCTGATCCTCTGTGCCATGTTATAAGCTAGAAACTCTATGGTGGCACCTCTGTACTCGGCAACCATCTCTGGAGTCCTAACCTGCACAGACTTGAGCATCAGGAATGTGATCCAATGTGCATATGGAAGCTATCTGCGACCCTTGAAGCCCTCAGCTATAGTATCCTCCATCTCTAATAGAAGAAGGTCCCAAATGTTGAACACGGTCTGCTGCATCAAGGCATTGAGGAGCCAAAGCTGTAGGCAAGTCAGACCCTCTCTGTATCCTAGCCTAGGAAGTAGTGTCCTCCTGATGATAGCCTCTAGCACTCAAGCTATAGGAGTAAGATCACTGGGGTTCCTCCTCGACCCCTCACCAAAGGGCTCCTTGAAGCAATGTCGCACAAGATCAGTAGGGGGCACCATCCCTCCATGAGGACGTCTAGGAGGCTCCTGCTATCCATAATATACCTCATGTAATCTGACAGGCTACTCCTATAGCCTCAGTATCTCCCTAGCCCTAAAACTCATCACCCTGTAGTCTCTGCCTCTGAATGCAAAGTGTATGAAGTTATGATGCGGGTCAACGTAGAGCGAAGCATAAAACTACCGAACCCAAGATAGTACATACACTCCTGTCCACCCAATCAGATCTGTCAGCCCTGGCAAATATGATAAGTAGGGGTGGATATGCTCTCCGGCTGCTGCCACAATAGCCTCAATACTACAGACTCTCTGAGATCAGAAGACTGCCCCACTATTTAGATATGCGTTGTAGAAGTCTTCCTGGAGCGGTGTATAGAAACCCTCTACTGCTTTCTCATCCCTCCTCGGAGGGAACCACACCTCAAACTCAACAAACCTCAGCTGCCGAACCTACCTGGCCGTGGCGGCCCTCAAGTCAAGATGTACCACTAGAGGCGAACCCTGTGGTCTAGGCAGTGGGCATGAACCCCTGCATTGTGTAGCTGGCCTTGGTGGAACTGTAACACTGGTATGACTAGAGCGGCGTAGCTGGGGTGCCTGCTCAGTCTCCTCGGCCTGCTAGACCTCCTAAGTCTCCTGAGCTGGCTGAGGCTCTGCTGGTGGGGGCTGCTGCTGTGGCTCCTGCTAGGACTCCCCCTGAGGCTGAGGCTCCTCAATAGCCAGACGATGTCCTGCCATCATGATAGTCCCAGGTGGACCACCATGAAGATGCTCAGCCTCCTCAACTGCTGCCCTCTATGCTGGTGTAAGCTGCTGATCTACAATGACCACACCACTGTGAGCACCTCCTCTCTCGGCACGCTCTGCGGCCTCAGCGACTGCTACTGCTCTCGCTATCTCTACGTTGGGGTACTTGCGCTTCTTAGATGTAACCTGCTTTGTCGCCTTGCCTTTGGTTCCTGCGGGCAAGCGAGGCGGGGGCCTCCGATCGTCATCTCCTAGACCACCACCAACGTTCTTGGTGCGAGCCATCTGATCTAACAAGAGAAAAACTACCACTGACAAGAACAACTATCTACTGACACTTTCGAGGCTTGGCCTTGATCCGTACTCGTTAGTTTGGCTCCGAGTTAACTGACAACTGGACCTATCACCTCAACGGCACCGACTCGCTACACGATGGAATAGATGGATATACAGATAAATATGATATATCTAGTAGATGCGAAACCCTTGGAAGCAAGCAATGTAGGTACAAAATTGAAGCGACGGACATGCTACCTGACGATCGGCGATCCGAGAATAGAAGAGACGTCATGCGAGGAACCTCAGAACCGGCTAGGGTTAGGGTTTGCGATGAATCGATGGCCCTAGATGCAATTTGAAATTAATGCTTGATAGCAGTGTGGGATTAGGGTATGACGGTGTTAGGTCAGGGCCTTACCGAAGCGGTGGAGACAACACAAGCTGCGCTGGCGTGGAGGTAGGGCACTGGGGCAGTGGTGCGGCATGGTCAGTGCAAGCAGGCACATGGGCTCTCTGTGGTGGCGCGCGGGAACAAAGGCGTAGGTGGCGGTGGCGGTTCAGTGTGGGACAGCGGTGGCATGGAGATGACGGCTACGGTGGTGCGGCGCTCAGGCATGGGAGAGCTGCGGCGGCTAGGGTACAGCATACGGGAGGCTCGATGAAGGTGGCGTACGAGGTTAGGTCAAGAACGCTGGCGACGGCTGTGGTTAAATGAGGACCCCATGCGTAACAGAGAAGGAAACGAGGAAAGAGATCTGATTCCGCACGTTTTCTACTGACCGGACGCTCTGGTGGTAGCGACCGGATGCTACCACCCAGCGTCCGGTCGATTCCAGAGAGGTCCAAATCCTCTAGAATCAGGACCGGACACGTCTGGTGGTCCATGACTGGACGTAGACAGGGTCCGATCAGTTGCCTTCAACGCCATGTAGATTGATCGGACACTGGAACCCTTCCTGACCGGACGCTCAAACATAGAGTCCGGTCACTCTTTTCCAGCAAATCTTCAATGTTCCTCAGCGCTGCCTGTTCCCAATCAAGTGCCAACAAGAATAAGATCCAAATAAACACCAATTGGGACTGATGTGAGTGACCTCTCTCAAACCCTCATATTTTTCATAATATTTTGCCTTAGGCTATAATTCTTTTTAAGAAAACAGGCAATAAAAGGGCAAATGGAACAAAACGACAAAACAACATCCATGCATATGCAATACTTTGTAAGTAAATCTAGTTGCTTGTCAAGTTTGATCCAAGGTTAAGCTTCTTCACATGCTTTTTGGCGGTTATCTTAACCATGTTAGACAAGCCCTATATGCTTTACCAAAAATTAAACATGTTGTATATTACAATGAATGCAAGGGACAACACAATCTCAATTTTTAGTGAAGTTACTAAAATCAAGTACATTGAGCTCATTCCGCAATCTACAAAATGTAGCCTCATCTAGCGGTTTAGTGAAGATATCCGCTAATTGATCTTTGGTTCTTACACCTTCTAGTGATATATCATTTTAGCAACATGATCTCTTAGAAAGTGATGGCGAATATCTATGTGCTTGGTGCGAGAGTGTTGAACCAGATTATTTGCAAGTTTTACCACACTTTCATTGTCGCACAAAAGAGGTACCTTTTCTAGAACTACACCATAGTCTAGCAAAGTTTGTTTCATGTATAAAATTTGTGCACAACAAGCACCCGCGGTAATGTATTCCGCTTCGGCGGTAGACAAAGCCACACTATTTTGTTTCTTGGAGGACCAAGACACAAGTGATCTACCAAGCAAATGGCACCCTTCGGATGTGCTCTTTCTATCAACTTTGCAACCGGCATAATCCGAATCGGAATAGCCAACTAATTCAAATATGGCTCCTTTGGGATACCAAAGGCCAATGCTTGGTGTGTGCTTAAGGTACCTAAGGATTCTTTTTATGGCAATTAAATGTGTTTCCATAGGACTACCTTGAAATCTAGCACACATACACACACTAAACATGATGTCGGGCCTAGATGCAGTTAAATATAATAAGCTACCAATCATGGAATGGTTGAGAGTTTGATCAACCGAGTTACCTCCCTCATCTAGGTCGAGATGTCCATTTGTAGGCATTGGTGTCTTGATTGGCTTACATTCATCCATCTTGAATCTCTTGAGAAGATCTTTTGTGTATTTCTCTTGAGAGATGAAGATGCCTTCTTTGATTTGCTTGACTTGAAAACCAAGAAAGAATGTAAGCTCACCAATCATGGACATCTTGAACTCCTTCTACATCAATTCACCAAATTCTTTGCATGAGTCTTCATTTGATGATCCAAAGATGATATCATCAACATATACTTGACAAATGAAGATATGCCCATCAAGCTTCTTGGTGAATAGTGTGGTGTCGACCTTCCTGTCGGTGTTTCGTACAAGCACCGGCAAGTAAATTTATAGTAATACGCGTTAGGCTCGGATGGTGTGCTAAAGGACACAAGATTTATACTGGTTTGGGCCGAATGTCCCTACGTCTAGTTTGTTGCTGCTCGTGTTATTAGCATCATGAACGATTTGTAGTAGGGGATACAAACGATCGAGAGAGGGACTAGTCCCAAGTCTCTGACGGAAGGGTCAAAAGGAGGTCAAGAGCTTCGTAGCAGCTTGACTACGTGTGTGTGTGTTGTCTTGTTTGGTCCAAAGTCTGTCCCCTTGATGGAGGAAGCGCATCCCCTTTTATAGATGAAGGGGCTGGCTTTACAAGGGTGAGGGCTTTAGGAAGCGTACTCTATGTCTTGTGGTTCATGTCTCCCTGGCCTCGTCCTTCATTCTGATGAGTGCGAAGGAAGATAAGCGCCTATAATACTGTCGATGCCTCTGTAGAATGTCAGGTTGGTTACAGAATGCTGCCCTGCGTAGGGTATGGGTTGTAGCATGGTGGTTTGACTTATGAGCCTCCCCAGCCTTGCTCTGCATGCCTTCTGGTTCCTATGAGTCTTTGTCGGAAGGACATAGGGTCGGGGTCTGGAGTAGCACCATAGGCAAGCTGTCCTGACCTGGTGGACCTGAGGGGTCGGGAAGCGAGCTCCGCTCCCTTGGGTCCATATCGTAACGACAGAAAATTAGTCGTTCGTGGGGATAACAAATTCTTTTTTGGAGCGTAGCGGTTGTCATATGTCTCTGTCGGATTCCGTGTCCTAGAGCTGAAGGCGGCACCCACAACTCTACAGGGCGAGGAGCACACACCTATAATACCTTTCGGGCTCTGTGGCACCCGGAAGGGTCTAAAGCACCTGTCCCATCGTTCCCTGGCAGTACTTTTCCTGCTAGGGCGCAGGGTATGGTCCTCGGAGCCATGGTTGACCCGAACGTCTTGTCTTGCCCTGTACCTATCATCTTTGAGGGAATGGGGAGAAGTTGTCAGGTAAGATGAATCTAGTCTTTAGATATGGAGCAGGGTGAGGCTCGTTCCTTGCCATCAGGCAAAATGGAGACCAATCCCTATCTCTTGGGCAAGACCGACCCTGCCACTCCGGGGTCAGGCAAGGCGGAATCTATCCCTCAGCCCTCGGGCGAGACCGAGCCCACCATAAAGGCATTGGGCAAGACGGAGACTAGCCCTGAGCCCTCGGGCGAAGCAGAGCCACCTCAAAGGTGTCGGGCAAGACAGAGTCTATCCCTTGGCCCTCGGGCGAGACCGAGCCTAGCCTAAAGGCATCGGGCAAGATGGAGACTTACCCTATGCCCTCGGGCAAGGTAGAGCTATCTCAAAAGGCGTCGAGCGAGGCAGAACCAAACTCCTATCATTCGAACAAGGGATGAAACGGTGCTCTTATGCGTCCAGAAGTTTTTAACGTTCGGTGGTTATTGGTTCCACCTTCTGGGGTACCCCGGTATTAGGTCCCCGATAGTAGCCCCCGAGCCTCTAGGTGATTCAAGTAGAACCGCCTGGAGGGTGTTTTTTGATTTCGTTGAAGTTACTTTGCCAAAGGGTGGACGCGAGCGCACCCGATGGGTGTAGCCCCCGAGCCCCCGGGTGATTCGAGTAGAGTCGCCCGAGGGGTTGTATTGGTCCCTTCGCGGGTAAGGCTAAAGGACTTAGTTTTTCATCAACTGGATGTTTTCCTAAGGGGATCATGGCATCCCGTTTGCGGGGAACTCATTCAGGGCTAACCTAACTGGTGCTTGCGCCCTTGATTTTGGATCATTCATGGACCCTTCCTCAATTGGGCTGACCGCTGAGCTTCTAGGCCCTAGGTGGGCCAAAGAGAAAAAAGGTCCTTATGGCTTGCGTTTCCTAGGTGGGTAGAGAGTCCGAATTCACCTGGGGAAGGCGAACCATCCACCATGATTTTTGGGGTGAGACGATAGGGACTGCGCATGCGTGTCCCGCGACGTGACGTGGCGGGGCGTGTGGTAGGCTCGGAGATCGAGGCGGATGGTTGCCCTTCTTGCGTCCATCGCCCCTATAAAACCACGGGGTTCGCCCCCATGGTTCCATATTTCGCTCCCTTGTCCCTACGTCTCAAAGCACCCGCCGCCAATCGCCCCAGCCTCCTATGCCCGCGCCGCCACCGTCAGCCGGCTTGCATCCGTGTCGCAGCCGCCGTCAAGCTTGCGCCTGCCCCGTAGCCGCCATCAAGCTTGCGCCTGCCTTTCTCCCCAATTGCTTTGATGGAGTTGTGGGGCAGATCTAGCATCACCCCACGATGTTTGGAGGGCCTCGTCCACCGTGGCCTTCTCCACCCGCTGTCCGCCATCCAAGAGTGGCTGCTACCTGGCGATGAGGGTGAGCCGGTGCCACCCAAAGGGTATGTCGTTTCTTTTGCCATCTTCCATGAGTTGGGATTCGTGGTACCCGCGCATAGATTCCTTCAGGGGCTGCTGGTTTATTATGAGGTGGAGCTGCAACATCTAACTCCCAATGGGGTTCAACACATGGCAGCATTTGTTGCCCTGTGTGAGGGTTTCCTAGGGATCGATCCCCATTTTGATCTATGG
The DNA here is from genome assembly GCF_019320115.1 of Miscanthus floridulus. Lineage (NCBI taxonomy): Eukaryota > Viridiplantae > Streptophyta > Magnoliopsida > Poales > Poaceae > Miscanthus > Miscanthus floridulus. The sequence goes on from NC_089581.1 coordinate 77,248,192, forward strand.
TGGTATTTCTTTAACATTAGTTTGTTGACGAGGAAGATTGGGGGGAAAGATGTGAACGCGCCAATGGGATGTGCCAGCATTCATCTGCGCCATACCCGGTTGAGGGGTTACCCATACATGCGTCTAGCGACATCCAACAAGGGATGGCACTCGCAGTGGTTTTATGTTAGGGATGATGCGAGTGCCACCCAACCAAGGTACACTGGACACCTTATTAAAGAGGCTCCGGAGTCATGGAGCTAGGGCATCTAGTCCAAAGACAAGAAACACCTCTCTGACCTTCTTTCCACCCTTCAAGCCCTGAAGGATCGGGGCGTAAAGGGGACGGGGATTATCGGTGCCTATCATGCAAGGAGGGTGGCACCGCTGATGGCGCATGTGGTTCCCCTGCATCGGATGATGCCTAGAATGTCGTTCGAGGGGACGGTGCTTGTTGATGAGGCACTCCCTTTTTTAGAAGTGGCACAGTGCATTAAGGAGGTGACGAAGCCCACAAAGGATTCCAAAGGCAGCGTCCTCGACATTGTGTATCTAGTGCCTGGACATCCCCCAATGCGGCCAGAACCTGGGTTCTTTGAATTCATAAGCCCTCTTCTCCCGTGCTCTTTTCTTTTTCCTGAATCTCCATTTTTTAATACTTGCTTTTATGACGTTGGGACTAGCTGAGGGGGCTAGTCTTCAAGGATAGTCTGGTTCTGCTGCCGAAGGACAAGGCCGTGGCGGAGGCGAATCAACTCGCGGTCGAGTAGGACAAGAAAGCAAGGGAGGAGATGAAGAAGGCGAAACGACTAAAGCAGGAGGCATGGGATCGGGGAGAGGACGTGAGCAGTGAGGATGACGACGATGATGATGACGACGAGGAAGCCATCAGTGTGGATTGGGACGTCTTGGAGGATGAGGATACACTGACAAGTGGCCACCCATCCATGCAGGGACCCTTCCCGTTCCACGCAGAGGGAAGTGAATCGGTGAGGTCGGTGGAGGCCGGTGAGTCCGCCGCTTCGCATGGCGTGCCGACCGAGGACCGGTGGATGGAGGAAAGTGGGCCTACCACTGCCGACCCTGAGGTGACTGGGGAGGGGAGTGGCTCTGGTGCCGCGCCCCATGAGACGATGGAGGGGAGCGGCTCTGGTGCCATGCCCCACAAGGTGAGCCCCCCTGCCCCAGAGCAGGGGGTAGGCTCGAAACGGTCCCACCCAAATGAGTCAGGGCAGGGATCTGGGGATCCATCCCCAAAACACTTCTACCGACCGAGGACGTCAACGTCAGCTGTTGATTGCCCTGTTTTCATCCTTTTTCCATTTCTATTTTGATCTAAGGGCTATTACCTTTGTGTAGGTTCTTGCGGATGGGTCACCCCCTGGGGCTGGCGCCCAAGAAGAGTCTCGCCATTCAAGTGGGACAGATGGCGTCGCCTGGTGTCACCTCTGTTTTGGGCAGGAGTGGTGCCGACGTTGGATCTGTGTTGGCCAACCCGACGGCATCTGTGGTGGCGCCCACGCCTGCGGAGGTTACTGAGCAGGCGGCTTCCTCCATGGCGGACGTAGTACAGCCGGCCGAGGGCCACATACCACTAGTGGAGGTGGTCGTGACCGCACCATGCTAGGATCAGCCAGGCGCGGCCGTGGTGGCGCTCAAGGGCATAGTGCAATCTATGCCACCGGGGGCCCAGGTGGATCCGCCCGTGGCACTCGAAGCGGCCTAGATGGAGGAGGGTCCAATCAAAGGGTCCTCGAGCGCAGTGGTGGTGCCGCATAGTGTTAGGAGGGAGCCACCCTTGGCCCCTTTGTTGGGAGGAAGCTGCTCTCCCACGTGAGGGGAGCCGCCGCTTCAGTGGATGGCCGCTCGGGACCCGATGTCGGCTCTTTTCTCGCTTGATGATCATTCTGAGAGCATGGAGTGGGAGGGTCTTGACATCGGAATTTCGACCATGCTGGAGGCCCTGGACCAGGCCAGAGGAGCCCTATGTGAAATCGTCGTTCCTAATACCCAGGTGTTCGCTTGATTTTCTTCTTTCTTCGCATGTTTTTGTGTTTTCGCATTTCTGATACCAGTCTTCTTCCTCTTCAGGTTCTTATTGCTCGTAGCCGGAATAAATCCTGATTCCTCCGTGAGCAGAAGGTGGAGTGGGATCGCCTCTATGAGGAGGCCTGGCTGCGAGCAGACATGGCCACACAGCTTGCTACCGCCCAGGAGCGGGAGGCCCAGGCGCGTCAAGATGTGGAGGAGGCCCACGGGATGTTTGAGGATTTGTCAGCGAGGTCCAAGGTGGATGGGGAGGAGATTGCCAGGCTCCAAAAGGAGCGAGACGAGCTGCTGTAGAGGAATGCCGCGGCTAATGAGAAGGCCGGCGAAGTCCTAAAGGAGCTAGAGATGGAGCGGGACATCTGGCGGAAGGCCAAGAGTAGGGCCACGGCCCTTCAGCAGAAGGTGGCCGAGGATGTCGAGGTGGTCCGCTCTCTCTGGGCGGAGCTCGATGACGTGGTGAGCCGAAGGTTGAGCGCCGAAAATGTCTCCATTAAGCTGGAAAAAGAGGTTGCCCATGCATGAAGGGCCCTTCAGGTTGAGAGCGATGAGCATGATCTTCTACAAGCTGCGATCGGGGTGGTCCTTGATGCCCTGAAGGTGGTGGAGCCGGTGGAGACCAGCCCGCTCGTGGCTCGTGAAGCAGGTATAACGGCTCGGGTGGGCTAGCTTGAGGAGAGTGCTTTTCACACCGGGATCATCCAGGCCTTCACCATCGCCCATACTCATTATGAGAAGGAAATCAACCTGAAGGTGATGAGCAAAGGTTTCCCATCCACCTATGAGGATGATGAGCTTGAGGCAATGGAGAAGATGGTTGCTCCCCTTGCAAAAAACCTGGCAGATAATCTGAAAGAGATGGTTCTCCCTTTGTGGGAGTAGTTAGTCGAATAATTTTGAGAACAACTTATATGTAATATGTGGACAAGTGTCGGTATTTTCGAGTCTGGACGTGGTTTCGTGATTTTGCATCGTAATTTCGTTTTGTTTGATTTTTTGCGATCTTACCAATCAGTTCCCCGAATCTTGCCATTGGTCTTGATGCGAGGAGATTGTTTTGAAAGAAAGAAGAGAGGTAGCTGTACCTTAACCAGCCCCCGAGTAAGGCCCGACCCCCTGCATTTGCTAGGGTCGGGGGTTACTAGAGACCGAAATCATGGTTTTGGTGACAGGGTCGACGAAGTCCTTGGATGGTATTGCAACATTCCCTGCCCTGTCTTCCAACAGAAATCCCCAACTAGGGACTCTATGGGCTTGGCAAGGTAGGGCCTTCAAACCTGTGTCCCTGTATCGATCGGCTCGAGCCCCCGAACCTTGTCAGGGTCTGATAGGGGTCGGCCGTAATTTGCGTGTTACCCCATCCTCAATTTTCGTGATTGGAGGGGTTGAGTAAATGACACTTGCCTCGATGGCTCGAGTATCATGCTCAATGAGCTCACTAATGGGTACGTTCATGTGGAATTCAGGTCCATCATTTGCTGATGGGGTCGGCAGAGCCCTCTGGTGGCACTCCACAACTTCTTAACCCGCCTCCCGGCAGATGCCTGAGCCATTCGATAGGCTCAGGCGACCCGATGGCCTCTCCTCGATGGAGATTCTGTGGGTTTGGCTCGGGGTTAGAATCAAATGAGAAAAGGTTGAGACGTCCCTGTCCACTTCTGAGCGAGGTCGGGTAGGGCCGCTGGGGCTTGTCTTAGTTATTTCTCCCTGGCTCTATTCGGCATGAGGCGGCCTCGAGCCCTTTGCGGGCTGACCTTTGAACCTTGGCCTATGGCCACCTATATCGAATGAGGCGACGGCCGTTTCGTGATGCAACATGAAGCGTTGGGATGTTTTGCATATGTATAATATAATCAAGATGAAGGCGGGGTCGGTAATGTTACCTTGGTGGTATGAGTGACGAAAAGTTCCTACCAGATGTGTCATGTGTGGGGTTTCGGACCCTGATGTTCGTGATGAGGTTGGAGTAACCTGCATAAGAATTGCTATTCTTTGTTTTTCGTATCTCGGTGGTGGTCCGAGCCGTTTAATTAACTTGGGAAACCTGATAGCTTCTCCTTTGGGGGAGATTCTATAGGCGGACCCCTCCGAACCCTTCTTGAGAAGGCAAACGTCGAAGCTAGAGATGCGAGGGGCGTTGAGCATGATTTCTCTGGCGAACAGAAACACCATAGCTACCGAGGCATAGGGTCTGCTAGTTCGTTCAGTTTTACTCAAAGTTTTATGCTCGTATTTCGCGTCCTTAGTTTCAAGCGTACAGAGGGGGTCGGGTGAGGGGGGATGTCTAGATTGGTAGACATCCTCGACAGCCCCCGAGTGATGTTCAGTGTGCCCACTGTCTGACAGGGTCGGAAGCTTGAGAATGAATTTTAACGTGTAAAGTAAGAAGGTAGAGATGCTTATCTTTCTTTGGACGTTCGTTCGTCGCTCTTCTGGGCCAAATGGCTAGCCTAGGAGATCCGAAAGGTCCTGTCGTCGGATCATCCCATGGTCCTACATGGGGAGGCGAAGGGTTGTCTGCCTATGTGGGCACCTAATTGCCACGTTCCGGAGCGGGTCAGTGGCGGGCCATACCCAGGCAATGTTCATGTTTGACCATGGGGGATCGCCTCGTCGACCGAGGGTGCATCCCTGTCTGTTCCGACGCGTCCCCTCAAGTATCAATCAGCACTGATTCCGTATTTAAGGAGGGGAAGGGAGAGGGTTTTTCGTCCAACCTTTTGCCTTTCCTTAGCTACTATGGCTCTTCTTTAAATAGGGGAGGGGGAGGGGAGTTCTCATCCCACCTCTTCTTCTGCCTCTGAGCCGCTATCTCTCCTTCTTCTTCCTTTCCGCCGAATGCATCCGTGCGTCACGGCGGTTCCTGAGCAAGAAAGAGTAATGCCAAAGAGAGAGAAAACTCACAAATCTGCTCGTGAATCCGGAGCATGATGTCGAGCCGGAGGTCATCCAACGTAGATGAGATGGTGCATGCTGCCCTTGCTGAGGAGTCGCTGCTACCGAAGGAGAAGGGGCGCTGGTGGGCGCCATGCGTCATCGACTTTGCCGTCATTCGCTGTGCTCCTCCTTTGGCGGGAGGGGTTCCTTGCCCTGACACCGTTGTTAGGGTTATGGCTAGCGATGATGGCGTAGTCCCCGGATGCCCTAGCGGAGGCGTCGCTATCGAGGGTCGTGGCTGGCGGCAATGGCGTAGTCCCCGGACGCCCTGGTGGAGGTGTTGTAGATGACGGCATCCTCGAGGATCCTGCAAAGCGGCGGGATGTCACCGATGGAGAGCGTGGAGCGGTGACCGCAGTAAACGAGCTAGCCCATGTACATGCCCCAGGCGTCGCCGATGGAGAGCGTGGCGCGGCGGCCGCAGCAGTACTTGTAGTAAAGCTAAGTAGAGACTGTAATTGAATAATTTTGTGGGGGAAGCCCCTGAGTAAACAGTCCTGAATTTACAAGTATATTAGTCCTTTTTGTAATGAAATCACTTTATAAGTGGTGAATTTGTGCAAAAAAAATAAACAAATCTTCATCTTTTGCCTATGGCAAGTAGTTTCATAACTTTCTCTCTTTTTGTAGAAACGGTTTTAGTGTCCTCCAACCCTTCTCATGGTCTAAGTCGTAAGAAGCTAAGAACATGGGTGAACCAATTCTGATTTGAGCTGGTGAGCAAAGAGGTTGCAGCTGCTAGGGCATGGGTCTCCCGCAGTCCTACTAGTTGTATTCAGAATTTGTTCCCAAAATCTTAGCCTTTAGGACTTATTTATGAGAAGAATGGAAAACTTAGCGATTGTTTGCAAATATAACATAGGAGGTTTTTGCAAGCTTAATACTTGTATTACATATGTCATATGTTATGACCACATGTTAGCCCCGAGCGAGGTTTGACCCCTCATGATTTGCAGGGGTCGAAAGTCACTAAGGATCGAGGTTTTGTTATGATAAAAACTGATAAGGAAGAGTGTATGCTTATTTTAAGGATAAAAATGCCGTAGCGACTCAATGTTCCAGGCGTTGGTGAAGACCTCGCCATTGATGGTTTTCAACCGGTAGGCGCCTGAGTGCAAGTACTTCCGCGACTGACGTAGGGCCCTTCCCAGGGCGGGGAGAGTTTGTGGCGGTCCTGGTTGCTTTGCACAAGACAGAGGACGAGGTCTCCGACAGTTGAAGGCTTGACCCCAGCACCCATCGGCTGTGGTACCATCGCAACGCCTGCTGGTACTTAGCCAAACAGAGGAGGGCGACGTCGTGGGCTTCCTCTAGCTGGTCCATGGCATCTTGGTGGGATGCCTCGGCCCCCTGTTCGTCGTATGCCCTGAATCTTGGCGCTCCATAGTCAAGGTCCATTTGAAGAATGGCCTTGGAACTGTAGACCATGAAGAAGGGTGTGTAGCCGATGGCCTGGCTAGGAGTTGTCCTTAGGCTCCAGAGCACGGACCGGGAGCTCAGTGAGCCAACGCGTGCCGAACTTGTTCAACCGGTTGAAAATTCTAGGTTTAAGGCCTTGAAGGAGCATGCCATTTGCCTGCTCGACCTGCCCGTTCGTCCTGGGGGTGTGCGACTGGCTGCCCAATCGATTTGGATGTGTTGTTCATCGCAAAATTCGAACGAATTTCCTACCGGTGAACTATGTGCCATTGTCTGTGATGATGGAGTTTAGTATTCCAAAGCGATGGGTGATGTCGAGGAAGAACAGCATAGCTTGCTCGGATTTGATCGTGGATATTGGTCGAGCTTCAATCCATTTTGTAAACTTGTCTATGGTGACAAGTAGGTGGGTGAAGCCCCCGGGCGCCTTTTTGAGTGGCCCAACCAGGTCGAAGCCCCCAGACCTGCTGAAGGGCCACGTGATGGGGATCATCTAGGAGAGCCTGAGCCATGGGAGGTGTGTTTGTCGAGCGTAGTACTAGCACCCTTCGCAGGTGCGTATAATTTGCTCGGCATCGGCTACTGTGGTGGGCCAGTAGAAACCTTGTCGGAATGCATTCCCAACCAAGGTTCTTGGTGCAGCATGATGACCACAGACTCCACCGTGGATGTCGCCCAGCAGGAGTTTTTGCTGTTCACCAGGGATACAGAGTTGCAGAATCCTGATGTGACTTCGTTTATAGAGTTCGCCCTCTACAAGAACGAAGGACTTGGCGCATCATGCGAGCCATTGGGCTTCTGTCTTGTCTGGTGGTAGTATGTCGTGGAGGAGGTAGTCGAGGTAAAGCATTCTCCAGTCATCGGGAGGGTCGGACTCCATTGTTGGGTCATCTTCAAGCTCCATGACCTTGGGGTCGGGTGGAGCAGTTGGCGGATCGGCCCCTAGGATCGGACTAGATGGGCCATCAGTCGGCTCATTCCGACCCTGCATAGCATACAGAGGGTTTGTGTTGATCACTAGCAAAGACACCTGTTGGGACTGGCTCTCGGCCAGACGCTGCTTTTGCAAGTGTGTCAGCTACTTCGTTGAGGCACCTTGGGATGTGATTGAGTTCGAGGCCATCGAATTTGTCCTCCAGCCGTCGAACTTCTTGATAGTATGCCTCCATCTTGGCGTCGTGGTAGCATGACTCTTTCATGACCTGGTTGACGATCAGCTAAGAGTCGCCCCTGATGTCGAGGTGTCGGATGCCCTAGCTCGATGGCAATTCATAGGCCAGTTGACGAGCGCTTCGTATTCTACAGTATTGTTTGATGAGGGGAAATGGAGCCGAAACCATGTACCTTATGTGGACCCCGAGGGGAGATACAAAAACTAGTCCTGCTCTGGCGCCCTTCTTCATCAGCGATCCATTGAAGTACATTGTCCAGTACTCTTGATCGACGGCTGCTGGTGGCGTCTGAACCTCGGTCCACTCCGCGATGAAGTCAGCCAGTACCTGAGATTTGATCGTTGTTTGGGGGGTATAAGAAATGCCCTGATCCATCAGCTCGAGTGCCCACTTTGTTGTTCTTCCTGTAGCATCATGGCTATGGATGACCTCGCCGAGGGGGAATGACATTACTACTATCACGAGGTGTGACTCGAAGTAGTGGCGTAGCTTCCTTTTGGTGATGAGGATGGTGTAGAGGAGTTTCTGGATTTGGGAGTAGTAGGTTTTGGAGTCAGATAACACCTCATTGATGAAATATATAGGGCGCTGCACCTTGAAGGCGTGCCCCTCTTCCTCTCGCTCTACTACTAAAGCGGAGCTAACCACTTGGGTGGTGGCCGATATATACAGTAGGAGTGATTCTCTGTTGCATGGAGGCACTAGAACTGGAGGTTTAGTTAAAAATCTCTTAACCATGTCAAGCGCCTCCTGAGCCTCGGCTGTCCACTCGAAGCGGTCAGATTTCTTTAGGAGTCGATAAAGGGGGAGTCCTCGTTCGCCGAGGTGTGAAATGAATCGGTTGAGGGCGGCAAGGCACCCTGTGATCTGCTGAACCCCCTTTATGTTTTGGATCGGGCCCATCCTTGTGATGGCTGATATTTTCTCCGGGTTGGCTTCGATGCCACGCTCGGAGACGATGAAGTCGAGCAGCATGCCCCTCGGGACCCTGAAAACACATTTTTTGGGATTGAGTTTGATGCCTGTTTGCCCAGAGTTTCAGCAAAGGTCTGCTCAAGGTCGGTGACAAGGTGGTCAGCTCATTTGGATTTGACTACGATGTCATCGACATAGGCCTCAATGGTTCACCCGATGAGGTCTCCGAAGCAATTGAGCATACAACGTTGGTACGTTGCCCAGCATTCTTCAGACCGAATGGCATTGAAATGTAGCAAAATGATCCGAAGGGGGTGATAAAAGATGTCGCGAGCTGGTCGGACTCTTTCATCACGATTTGATGGTAGCCAGAGTATGCGTCAAGGAAGCAGAGGGTTTCACATCCTAAGGTGGAATCAACTATTTGGTCTATTCGTGGTAAAGGAAACGGATCCTTTGGACACGCTTTGTTGAGGCTGGTATAATCGACACACATTCTCCATTTCCCGTTCTTTTTTTGCACAAGAACAGGATTTGCTAACCACTCTGGGTGGTATACTTCCTTAATGAATCCTACAGCCAGCAGTTTGGCTATCTCCTCGCCGATGGCCCTGCGTTTCCTCCTCGTCGAAGCGGCGCAGGCGTTGCTTCACCGGCTTGGAGCCTGGGAGGATCTGGAGAGTATGCTTGGCGACCTCCCTCGGGATGCTCGGCATATCCGAGGGTTTCCACATAAAGATGTCTTTGTTCTCACGGAGGAAGTCGACGAGCGTGCTTTCCTATTCGGAGGAGAGCGTGGTCCCGATATGAACTTTTTTGCCCTCGGAGCTGCTGGGGTCCAAGAGGACTTCCCTGGAGCCTTCTGCCGATTCGAACGACCTAGTTGACCTCTTCGCGTTGGGCGCCTCTTCGACGACCTTCTCCCTGAGGGTGGCGAGTTCTTTGGAGGTGATGACTGCGGATGCGTGTCCACAGCATTCGACCTCGCACTCGTAAGCGCGCTGGAAGGAGGTGCCGATGGTGATGACCCCGCGGGGTCCCGGCATCTTTAGCTTAAGGTACGTATAATTGGGGATGGCCATGAACTTCGCGTAGCACGGTCATCCCAGAATGGCATGGAAAGTCCCCGGGAACCCCACTACGTCGAAGGTGAGAGTCTCAGTCCGGTAATTGGACCGATCCCCAAAAGTGACGGGTAGGTCGATCTGCCCTAGTGGCACGGCTTGCCTACCAGGCATGACACCATGGAAAGGCGCTCGGATGGGATGGAGGTTCGTTCGGTCGACGCCCATTTCGTCGAGCGTCTTGGCATACATGATGTTGAGGCCGCTGCCTCCATTCATCAGTACTTTGGTGAGCCGCTTTGGACCGACGATCAGATCGATGACAAGAGGGTACCTTCTCGAGTGTGGGACAGCATCCAGATGGTCGGTCCGATCAAAGGTTATGGCGGATTTCGACCACTAGAGGAAGGCTGGCGTGGCCGGTCCGACGGTATAGACCTCGTGACGCGCAACCTTCTGGCGACGCTTGGAGTCATAGGCCGTTGATCCCCCGAAGATCATGAGGGCACCGGTCGGCATTGGGAAGGCGTTGTCCTTCTCCTCTGCGTCGTCTGTGGTGGGAACATGTTCCTTCCCCTGCTCCCCTTTGTTAAGGCCCCCGGCCAAGTATTTGCGCATGAGGCCACAATCCTTGTATAGATGCTTGGTCGGGAAGGTGTGGTTTGGGCATGGCCCCTCGAGCATTTTCTTGAAGTGGTTCGGAGTGCCCTCCGTGGGCTTCCGGCCACCTTTGCGGTCGGCAGCAGCCATGAGTGAGTTGTCGCACCGTTGCTTCTTATTTTTCCTTTTGGTGGGACAGTTGGAGGCGCCTTCGCCGGCGTCCTCGTCCCGCCTCATCTTTCCGTTGGAGCGATCAAAGATGGCTCCGACCACCTCTTCTCCAGAGGCGTGACTGGTGGCGATGTCTAGGAGTTCCTTGGTAGTCCACGGGACCCTACGTCCTAGCTTGTGGACCAAGGATTCGCAGGTTGTCCCGGACAGAAAAGCTCCTATCACGTCGGCATTGGCGATGTTAGGGAGCTCGTTGCACTGTCGAGAGAAGCGCCAGATGTACCAACGAAGGGTTTCATTGGCCTTCTGGCGGTAGTTCTTGAGGTCCCATGGGTTTCCAGGGCGTTTGTACGTGCCCTGGAAGTTGCCCACGAAGATCTCCATCAGATCCGCCCAACTCTGAATGGCATTGGATGGTAGGTGTTCCAGCCATGCTCGCATCAAATCAGCCAAGAACAGCAGGAGATTGTGAATAATGAAATCGTCATCACTCGCACCACCGGCCTGACATGCAAGCCGATAGTCTTCAAGCCAAAGCCCGGGATTTGTTTCGCCAGAATATTTAGGGATGTTGGTAGGCGGTCGATACCTTAGGGGGAACATGGCGTTGAGGATGTGTCGATCGAAGGCCTGAGGACCTAGAAGGCCGGGGCTCGGGCTTCGGTCCTTGTTGCTGTCGTAGTGTCCGCCATGTCGAGGATGGTAGCCGTGGCGTGCTGCTTCTCCATCGTCTCCATGGGCACATTTCCGAGCATCGATGATGTCGCGCACGTCGTGGCCATGGCTGAGGCATTGATGTACTGGGATGGCGGAGGGCTGCCTGCCGGCTGTGGTGTTTGGTGAACAGATGTGTCCCTGGTGGGACACACTGAGGGCGTGTGCTGGCTGGTGTCGGGTTCGCGTTGTCGGGACAACAAACTTTCCTCCTGCTGCGCCGCCGCACGCTCGAGCAATGTGCGAATTTCTCGGCGGGCGCGGCGATCCTCGGACGTCGCGGCCTCTAAAAGGCCATGCAACAATACAGTTGCTGCGGTGATGTTCTGGCTAGCTCGGGCAAAGTGAGGAAGGGTCCCATCATCGGTGAGGATCCTTTGGTGTACGGTGCGGGCCGTGGCGCGTGTGCCCCCCCTGTCTTTGTGGCATTGAATCTCGCGATTGATGTCCGCGTACTCCTAGATGAGCCCTTGCCCGGCCTCATTGATCTCTTGCTGATGGGCCCTCAGCTGCTCCATCCTTAGGTGAGATGGGGCTATCGTCTCTTCCTCGAATCTGCCATCAGGGTTGTTCGTAGGGGTGACCTCTTCCCTGGAGACACTTTCGATGTGACCCTCGGGGGTCTACATCATGAAGCATTCCTGGGAAGGGTGGTGGCTCCCCCTACTAGAATTCGAGCTAGAGAACGATCCCTCCTCCTTGTTGAGGAGCCCGTAGAGGGTCTCTGTATCATGCTCAATCACCCCCATGAACTCGATGTCCACGGGTGACTGAACCACACGTAGTGCCAGAAGGTGGCCAGCGGTCGCCGCAGCGTTGCGGAGACCGAATGGAAACACTGTTGGGGCGCTCCGTATGGGACCTTCCGGACATAGGGTGACGTTGTGCAAGGCCTCCCTTGATGACCAGGGTCCAAGGGAGTTGCCTGGCGGGCCCTCAAGCCTAAGACGGCTGAGGTCGATGAAGGGAGAGATGGGGCGGCTGTGTGAGTCAGCGCCAGCTCTCCTCCTAGTGTGATGATGAAATCTAGGTCGCCGAAACGCACTGTGTGCGCCCAAGCCTAGATGATTGCAGTGGGTGGCCATCCGAGGCCTGATTTGGAACGCGCAAGCTCCCCTACCTAGCACGCCAACTGTCGGTGTTTCGTACAAGCACCGACAAGTAAATTTATAGTAATGCGCGTTAGGCTCAGATGGTGCGCTAAAGGACACAAGATTTATACTGGTTCGGGCTGAATGTCCCTACGTCTAGTTTGTTGCTGCTCGTGTTATTAGCACTGTGAACGATTTGTAGTAGGGGATACAAACGATCGAGAGAGGGACTAGTCCCAAGTCTCTAACGGAAGGGTTGAAAGGAGGTCAAGAGCTTCGTAGCAGCTTGATAGTGTGTGTGTGTTGTCTTGTTTGGTCCAAAGTCCATCCCCTTGATGGAGGAAGCGCATCCCCTTTTATAGATGAAGGGGCTTGCTTTACAAGGGCGAGGGCTTTAGGAAGCGTACTCTACGTCTTGTGGTTCACATCTCCCTAGCCTTGTCCTTCATTCTGATGAGTGCAAAGGAAGATAAGCGCCTACAATACTGTCGATGCCTCTATAGAATGTCAGGTTGGTTACAGAATGCTGCCCTACACAGGGTATGGGTTGCAGCACGGTGGTTTGACTTATGAGCCTCCCCAGCCTTGCTCCGCACGCCTTCTGGTTCCTATGAGTCTTTGTTGGAAGGACGCGGGGTTGGGGTCCAGAGTAGCACCGTAGGCAAGCTGTCCTAACCTGGTGGACCTGAGGGGTCAGGAAGCGAGCTCTGCTCCCTTGGGTCCATATCGTAATGACAGAAAATCCATCATTCGTGGGGATAACAAATTCTTTTCTAGAGCATAGCGGTTGTCGTATGTCTCTGTTGGATTCCGTGTCCTAGAGCTGAAGGCGGCACCCACAACTCTACAGGGCGAGGAGCACACACCTGTAATACCTTTCAGGCTCTGTGGCGCTCGGAAGGGTCTAAAGCACCTGTCCCATCATTCCCTGGCAGTACTTTTCCTGCCAGGGCGCAGGGTATGGTCCTCGGAGCCATGGTTGACCTGAATGTCTTGTCTTGCCCTATACCTATCATCTTTGAGGGAACGGGGAGAAGTTGTCAGGTAAGATGAATCCAGTCTTTAGATATGGAGCAGGGTGAGGCTCGTTCCTTGCCATCAGGCGAAATAGAGACCAATCCCTATCTCTTGGGCGAGACCGACCCTACCCCTCTAGGGTTGGGCGAGGCGGAATCTATCCCTCAGCCCTCGGGCGAGACCGAGCCCACCATAAAGGCGTCGGGCGAGACGAAGACTAGCCCTGAGCCCTCAGGCGAGGCAGAGCCACCTCAAAGGTGTCGGGCGAGACGGAGTCTATCCCTCGTCCCTCGGGCAAGACCGAGCCTGCCCTAAAGGCATCGGGCGAGACAGAGACTAACCCTGAGCCCTCGGGCAAGGCAGAGCTATCTCAAAAGGCGTTGGGCGAGGTGGAACCAAACTCCTATCATTCAAACAAGGGATGAAATGGCGCTCTTATGCATCCAGAAGTTTTTAACGTTCGGTGGTTATTGGTTCCACCTTCTGGGGTACCCTGGTATTAGGTCCTCGACACTTCCCAATGGTGAAGCCCTTCTCAACGAGGAAGTCCCGAAGGCGCTCATACCAAGCTCTTAGGGCTTGCTTAAGCCCATATAGTGCCTTGGACAACATATAAACATGATTAGGATATCTAGGGTCTTCAAAACCGAGAGGTTGATCAACATAGACTAGTTCATTAATAAAGCCATTTAAAAATGCACTTTTCACATCCATTTGATATAGTTTCATTTCATGATGTGATGCATATGCAAGTAGGATATGGATGGCTTCTAATCTTGCAACTGGTGCAAAGGTCTCTCCAAAATCTAAACCTTCAACTTGAGAGAACCCCTTTGCAACTAGTCTTGCCTTGTTCCTCACAACAACACCTTGATCATCTTGCTTGTTGCAGAACACCCACTTTGTTCCAATGACTCTTGCACCTTTTGGTCGCTCTTCAAGAGTCCAAACTTCATTGCAGGTGAAGTTGTTCAACTCTTCATGCATGGCATTGATCCAATCTGGATCTTTGAGAGCTTCTTCTACCTTGGTAGGCTCATAGCAAGAGACAAAAGAGTGATGAGCAATAAATGAAGCAAGTTTTTGAGATCGAGTCATTACACCCTTTGATGGACTCCCTATGATGAGATCTTGTGGATGATCTTGTAGGAGAGGTGTATTTCTTCTATTGACCACTTGAGGAGGAGGTTGTGGAGCATCAACATCTTGTGCTTGTACCACCATTTGCTCATGGGAGATATGGGTATCTTCATTTTCTACTCATCCATCTTTTTCACCATCTTGTGGCACACTTGATGAAGAAGGTTAATCAATGACTTGTACATCATCTTCATCATCTTTCGGCTTGATGTCTCCCACCGGAATATTCTTCATAGCCTCCCTCAATGGTTCATCACCTACATCATCAAGATTCTCATGTGCTCCTTGGGAGCCGTTAGATTCATCAAATTCCACATCATATGTTTCTTCAACCAAGCCGGTGGCATGATTAAATACTCTATATGCTTTGGACTTTGATGAGTAACCAACAAGAAAACCAATATCACAACATCTTTGGAACTTCCCTAGGTGTTGCCGCTTCTTGTAGATGTAGCATTTGCAACCAAACACCCTAAAGGAGACGTCTGGCTTCTTCCCATTGAGCAACTCATAAGGTGTCTTGCCAAGGAACTTTTGAAGGAATAGGCGGTTTGATGCATAGCATGCGGTGTTGATTGCTTCTGCCCATAGAGCTTTGGGGGTGTTGTACTCATCTAGCATTGTCCTTGCAAGAGTGATCAAAGTCCGGTTCTTCCTCTCAACTACACCATTTTGTTGAGGAGTATAAGTTGTAGAGACTTCATGCTTGATCCCAACTTCATCACAATAAGCTTCAATGTTTGTGTTGTCAAATTCTTTTCCATTGTCACTTCTTATCTTCTTGAGCTTCACTTCAAATTCATTTTGAGCTCTCTTGGCAAACTTCTTGAAGCAAGATGCAACTTCGGATTTGTCATGAAGAAAGAATACCCATGTGTACCTTGAATAGTCATCAACAATCATAAGACAATAGAGATTCCCTCCCAAACTCTTGTATGTTGTTGGTCCAAATAAATCCATGTGTAGGAGTTCTAGCACTCTTGTGGTTGACATGAAAGCTTTGGTTGGATGAGTATTTGCAACTTGCTTGCCGGCTTGACATGCACTACAAAGCTTGTCCTTTTCAAACTTCACATCCTTCAACCCTCTCACCAAATCATTCTTTATAAGCTTCTTGAGTGAGCTCATCCCAACATGAGCAAGTCTTCTATGCCATAGCCACCCAAGTGTTGTTTTGGTGAATAGGCAAGTCTTCAAATTTGCATCTTCGGAGGTGAAGTCCATAGATATAAGTTGTTGTATCTAAATCTATTGAATATCACTTGATTATCATCTACCTTGGATACAACAACCTCTTTCTTGGTGAACAAGCATTAGAGGCCAAGATCACATAATTATCCAACGGATAGCAAGTTGAAGCTCAATGAAGCAACATATAGCACATTGGAGATGGAATGATCATTTGATATTGCCACTTTGCCCAATCCTTTAACCTTGCCCTTTGAATTATCTCCAAATGTTATTTTCTCTTGTCCATCTACCTCTTCATCTAGTGAGGTGAACATACAAGGATCACCAGTCATATGTTGAGTGCAACCACTATCAATAACTCAATGACTTCCACCGATCTTGTAGTTCACCTACACACAAGAGATTCAAGCTTTAGGAATCCAAACTTGTTGAGGGCCCTTCACCTTCTCAACAAGTGACTTAGCCACCCAAATCTTCTTAGGCCTATTCTTGTTAGGGGGTCCTAAGAACATGACTTTCATCTTTCCACTAGAATCCTTTCTAAGCATGTAATGAGCATTGAAGGCAAAGGGTCTAGCATGCTTAGGCAAGGGTTGTGGCGGTGGAGTTTGACACTCATGAGCAAAGTGGCCTTCTTGTCCACACTCAAAACATCTCTTTGGCTTTGGCTTTGATTGTTGTTGTTGAGCTTGAGCCTTCTTCTTCTCTACACTTGCCACATATCCAATGCCACTTCTATCCATCTTCATGACGGTGTTCATAAGTAGCTCACTTTGGAGGTGCTTGCCTCTAGCAAAGTTGCTCAACCCAATCTTGAGATGCTCTTTCTCTAACTTGAGCTTCTTATTTTCTTCCTTTAGAGCATCATCTTTCTTCTCTTCCTTGAGCTTCTTGTTTTCTTCTTTGAGCTTCTCATTCTCAAGGATCAACTCTTTGTCATGATCAAGAGTTTCTAGCACAATGGTGTTGTGGCTTTTTATCTCTTCAAGATCTTTCATGAGCTTCTCATTATCACTCTTGAGCTTGACATACTTATCATAGTCATTGCACTCAACCACTTGCTTGCCTTTGCTACTAGATCCTTGTTCAATGCTCTCATCAATTAAATCATCATATGAAGTAGCTATATCAATCTTAACAACATGGTTAGTAGCATCATGTGGCTCATTTGGTAAAAATTCTTGAGCAATAACAAGAGTATCATGATTGATCTTAAAAGTAGTGTATTCATCTTTTAGCTTGTTGTGGCTAGTGAAGAGCTCATTATGCACCCACTCAAGTTTATCATGTTTATCTTTAAGCTCTTTCTTAGAATAGGCTGCCTGAACTGGAAGGCTGGTGGCTCCATTTTCTAGGCCCCGCTCATGGAGAACATGGGCCCTCCTCTGTTCATTGCAACGCGACAGGCGGCAGTGTGTCAGAGCTGGCGGCATGGCATATACATATTGCTGGAGGCCAACCACTAATGGAAACTAAAATAGCCCTGTGTGTGTAAAAATCGACAGAAAAATTCGAATCCCGATAGAAAAATATTTTTCTGACTGGTGTACCAATAGAAAATAACTGACATGGATAGCTTGACAGTGAAATTCTAATTTTTTATCGGTTCACCGTCAGAAACAATTTTTCTATCGCTAATGCATGCATGGGGAAATTACTTTCGTCCAGGTTCACTCCTTTTATCCTGTGCAGCCATCCAGACAGAACAAAGACAGGGACCGACACATTAATCGCCGCATTTCTGTGAGTTTTCGTATTTTTCTGTTGGGATTTTTGAAACCGATACATTAATGACTAATTTCCCTATGTGTACCGAAAAACGCATAGAAAAATTTGTCACACATAGAGCAATTCATGTATCCAGTAGTGAACATATACAGTAGATTATATTCAGATGGATGATGTTGGATGTGGAGCAGAACCATCAAGTTGTGCCAGATCGGAGCCCTTTGATTGATCATGCATAACACATATATTTGCAATGAGTTTTGCCTTGCATGTCCTTCCTTATGCTTATATCTAGGCGCCTCCTGTTGGATGGCATGTTGCAGAGGTTCAATCCTCACTATGGGAATCAGGAGATTTGGCACTCGGCAATGCCTAAAAAACACTCGGCAAATGGTTTGTCGAGTGTGACACTCGGTAAACGACACTCGGTGAATTTTTATCGGCAAACAGACTTTATCGAGTGTTTTTTGTCGGACACTCAGCAAAGACTTCGCCGAGTGCCCAAAATACACTCGGCAAACATTTTTTCAAAAAATAAAAAAGCCACCACAAACATTTTTTCAAAAAATAAAAAAAACCACCACCGGCCGGTCTCCGCCGGCCGCCATCGGTCTCCTCGGCGGCGCCCTTCCCCTACGTCTTGCCTCCGCTCCCCGGCTTCACGGCCGCCACCATGAGCCATCACCGGCCACTACCACCACACCACCACCACCATGCCACTGCCACCCACCACCACCATGCCACCACTCGCCATGCTGGGGAAGAGAGGGAGAGGAGGGCGCGGCCGTCGGATCCAAGGAAGAGAGGGAGAGGAGGGGGTGGCTAGGCCAGATCCGCTGCCAGGGGTAGGAGAGAGGAGGGAGAGGAGCGGGAGGGGTGCCAGCGGTGGGAAGAGAGGGAGAGGAGGGGGCGGCCACGCCAGATCCGCTTCCAGGGAAGAGAGAGGAGGGGGCGGCCGTGCTAGATCCGCCGCCGGGGAAGAGAGAGGAGGGAGAGGAGGGGGAGGGGCGCCAGCGATGGGAAGAGAGGGAGAGGAGGGGGCGGTCATGCCGGGGCCAGATCTAGCCTCCTCGTGTGCCACTATCGGTGGATCCGCCCGCGCGCGGGCCGGATCCGAGTGGAGGCAGTGGAGGAGGGAGGGGGTGCACCGGTGAGGGAGGAGGGGAGGGTGAGCTGCGCCAGCGAGGGAGGAGAGGAAGGCAGGCCATGCTAGCGCCGGAGAGGGCAGAAGGGAGGGTGGGGTCGCGCCGGGGTCGAGAGGGAGGAGGGGGCGGTGCGTGCCCATGGGCGGAGAAGGGGAGGGGGCGTGCGGACACGACGCGGGGAGAAGGGGAGTGTGCGGGGAGACCTAGGGCGCATCCACTGAGGTTAAAAAAGATTTTTTTCGTTTGCCGAGTGTCCCAGATCTAGGCACTTGGTGAATTTTTTTTTTTCATTTTTTTTCTTCTCTTTCTTTCCTAGAAAAAATATTTTTTACTTTACTGAGTGTCCTAGATCTGGGCACTCGGCAAAGATTTTTTTGTTCATTTTTTTCTTCTCTTTCTTTCCCAGAAAAAATATTTTTTTACTTTGCCGAGTGTCCTAGATCTGGGCACTCGGCAAAGATTTTTTTTTCATTTTTTTCTTCTCTTTCTTTCCCAGAAAAAAATATTTTTTTACTTTCCCGAGTGTCCTAGATCTGGGCACTCGGCAAAGGTTTTTTTTCTTCTCTTTCTTTCCAAGAAAAATATTTTTCCTTTGCCGAGTGTAAAAAAAACACTCGGCAAACCCCATCTTTGCCGAGTGTTTTTTATCAAGTGTTTTTATGGCAGCATTCGGCAAAGAACTTGTTTACCGAGTGCCCGAGAGAATACACTCGGCAAACACAAAAACACTTGGCAAATTTTTACCGTTTCCGGTAGCGCCTGTGAGTACGGAGGGGCTGCTATCTCATCTGCCTCTCCTTTCACCCAAGCTCATTCATCAACTAGCTCCAGCCAGCAAGCGCACGAATTGAAGGAGGCTAGAGGCTAGGCTGACTGGCTAATTAATCAATATGGTAAGTCGATCGTCATCACTAACGATGACCTTTAATTTGCCTATCTGTGGCATGTGCGTAGGTCGGCGATGCCCCAACTGGCCGGCCGGTGTAGGAACGGATGGAATTGGGTGTAGAGGCTGGCGCATGCATAGCCGCGATAGCAAGCCGCTGCCGTGGGAGTAGTACTAGTCTATCTAGTAGTATAGTAATCAAGAAGAGAAGCACCCGGCGGCCGGCAGCCCTAGCTCCCATTTTCAAAGGACGACAGACTCCTTGGCTACAACTCCTCCCTTCTTCCCTTCCCTGTTCGTCAATCTCTTCTACCAGCTGACTACTACCACTCCTCCTCAGAAGCCCCGACCTTGGAAGAGGAATGCGTATCTGTGGAAAATTCCACCGGCCAGTCCCCACCCCAAACCCTAGGCCCTGGCCCTCTCTCCCAAAGCCCCATCTGGTCATCCCCACTCCAAGCAACCCCAATCGAGCTAGATGAGAGGAGACTCCCTCCTAGAGCCCTCTAGAATGCCCACAGCAGCAGATGGATGGCTCCAACGGCGTTCAGAACCCCCACCATAGACACAGACACTAGTAGAGAAACAACCTTTGATCCAACTTGAAATTTGGCTTTAGTCCCGGTATTTTTTGTGCCCGGGACTAGAGAGACCTTTAGTCCTGGTTTGTAGCTCCAACCGGGACTAAAGGTCCCTGCCCAACAGCTACTGTGGCAGACTTTTGCTGTAGGGGACCTTTAGTGCCGGTTGGAGCTACCAACTAGGACTAAAGGTTAACTTTTACTCCCGGTTGGTCCCTCAAACCAGGAGTAAAAGTCCCCTCCCGGCTGGAGGCTCTGTCTGGGACTAGAAAGGGACCTTTAGTCCCAGTTTCTGTCTCCAACCAGGACTAAAGGTCCCTTCCTATATAGCCCTTCTTCCTCCCCGAGCCCGAGCCACTTCGAGCTCAGTGTTCTTGCTTCATCGCCGGCCTCTCTTCTTCCTCATCACCGGTAATCACAAGATTTCTTCAATTCCTCCATTGATTCTTTGGTTCTAAAGGTTACCAAATTTATACTCTCATGTTTCATCAGTAGCATATCTCATTTTGTGGAGTAGATAAATGTGGTTTTTTATGGTGGATTTATTTATTTGTAAGCCATTTAAGCTCAAAATTACTTTAAAGTTTGCATATCTGGATGAAGGAAGGTTAAAGTAGTTATTCAAAACTAGTATTCAACTTTCATTTCTAGCATGCATAACACACTTCATGGTTTAGAGATATAGGGAATTTTAGAGATTTTTTAATTTTATTTATTTATAAAATGAGAAATTTATATTATATTAAAAATGAGTATAGAGAGTAGATGTCAACTGCTTCTGGGTCCTTGGTCTCTCATCGGGTTCCAAAGCGACTGAGGCCAGACCTCCCTCTCATTGCATGCGGCAAGTATGAGGAGAAGATTGTGATGGAGTACCAGGTGAGGAAAGAGTGTCCCAACAAGGGCCGTATCTTCTACAAATGTTTGGATCACAATGTGAGTTATTTTGTCGCATTTGATGATTATGGATAATTTATACTTATTTTCATGATGATTGTGATTAAAGTTCTAATTTTTTGTTTTAATTTCAGTGGGATGGCACTAGATGTTCAGGCTGGTACTGGGAGGAAGAGTATGTTGAACACGTGCAAAACTCTCTTGCACAGGCGGCTACGGCGGCTGATGAGGCAGTGATCCTATGGAAGAAGCCCATAGATGTTGAACAAACGCATGATCTATCTATTTTAGTTGGGATTGGTCGTGAAATCCTTATGCTGCTGAAGTGCATTTTAGCTTTAGTTGTCTACATTGTAGCGAGACTTTCATAAATTAATACCTTGTGTGGTGGCATGCATGTCGTATAATTAACTAATTATGTTCTAGGTTTTAATATGGTATGTATGTCATGTAATGCAGATGATCCGGCATTGGATGTACAATGCTGATCGCTGCTCCCAAGAGTTCATTGAGGGCGTGTATTCTTTCTTACGTGTGGCCGAGACAAACAAACGTGATGGTTTCATGTGCTGCCCATGTGCCATATGTAAGAATTTAAAGGAATATGCTAGCTCAAGGAGTCTTCATTCATACTTGTTGAAGTCGGGTTTCATGCCAAACTATATTTGTTGGACGAAGCACGGAGAAACCGGGGTTGTAATGGAAGAAGGTGAAGAATAATGGGACGATGATGACATTATTGCTGAATATGGTGCCTTCAAAGAGACTGCAATGGGGGAAGCTGAAGAAGAGGTAGTGGGAGAAGATGAGCCTGCTGATGATCTTGGTTAGGCCATTCGTGACGCACAAAGAGAATGTGAAAGTGAAAAGGAGAAGATTAAGTTCGAGCGTATGCTAGAGGATCACAAGAAATTGCTATACCCAACTTGTGATGCGGGACAGAAAAAGTTGGGTACCACACTGGAATTACTACAATGGAAGACAAAGAATGGTGTATCTAACAAGGGATTTGGGGAGTTACTGAAAATCCAAAAGAAGATGCTTCTGAAGGATAACGAATTGCCCGTCACTACATATGGAGCAAAACAGGTAGTCTGCCCTTTGGGATTAGAAATCCAGAAGATACATGCATGTCCTAATGACTGCATCCTCTACCATGGCAAGGAGTACGAGAAGTTAGATGCATGCCCAGTATGTCATGCATCACAGTATAAGATCAGGCGAGATGACCCTGGTGATGTTGAGGGCGAACGTCCCACAAAGAAAATCCCTGCCAAGATTATGTGGTATGGTCCTATAATACCATGCTTAAAACGTCTATTTAGAAATAAAGACCATGCAAAGTTATTGCGATGGCACAAAGAAGACCGTAAGGTAGACAATATGTTGAGTCACCCTACTGATGGGTCCCAGTGGAGAGCAGTCGATAGAGAATTCTTGGAGTTTGCAAATGACGCAAGAAACTTAAGGTTTGCTTTAAGTACGGATGGTATGAATCCTTTCGGGGAGCAGAGTAGTAGTCATAGCACTTGGCCTATTACTCTATGTATCTACAACCTTCCTCCCTGGTTATGCATGAAGCGTAAGTTTATTATGATGTCAGTGCTCATCCAAGGCCCAAGGCAACCTGACAACGACATCGATGTGTACCTAAGGCCACTAGTTGAAGAACTTCTACTTTTGTGGAATAGACTAGGTGTACGTGTGTGGGATTAGCACAAACAGGAGCACTTTGACCTATGAGCATTGTTGTTCATAATAATCAATGATTGGCCTGCTCTAAGTAATCTTTCAGGACAATCAAACAAGGGATATAATGCATGCACGCACTGTTTCAATGACATTAAAGGTATATTCTTGAAAAAATGTTAAAAGGTCATGTACCTTGGCCATCATCGATTTCTTCCTGTGAATCACCCCTAAGAAAGAAAGGCAAGCATTTTAAAGGTAAGGCAGACCACCAGACCAAGCTAGGCAACCGAACTGGTGAGGATGTACTCAATATGGTCAAGGATGTGAAAGTAGTATTTGGAAAGGCACATGGCAGTGAACCTATTTCGAATGACGTCGACGGTCATGCACCCATGTGGAAGAAGTCCATATTTTGGGAGCTACCCTATTGGCAAGTCCTAGAGGTCCGTAGCGCGATCGATGTGATGCACCTGATGAAGAATCTTTGTGTGAACCTGCTAGGCTTTGTGGGTGTGTATGGGAAGCCTAAGGACACACTTGAAGCATGACAGGACCTGTGATGTTTGAAAGAACGAGACAACCTATATCTAGAGAAGACAGATCATGGACGCCATTACTTAAGTCCTGCCAGCTACACACTTAGCAAAGAAGAGAAAGAAAGCATGTATGAATGCCTAGCAAGCATCAAGGTACCATCTGGATTCTCCTTGAATATAAAGGGTATAATAAATGTGCCAGAGAAGAAATTCCTAAACTTAAAGTCCGATGACTGCCACGTGCTCATGACGTAATTGCTTCCAGTTGCATTAAGAGGAATTCTACCTCCAAATGTACGTCTAGCCACCGTGAAGCTATGTGCATTCCTCAATGCAATTTCTCAGAAGGCAATCGATCCAATGGATCTAGCTAAAGTATAGAATGATGTGGTTCAATGTCTTGTCAGCTTTGAGTTGGTGTTCCCTCCTTCCTTCTTTAATATCATGACACACCTCCTAGTTTACCTGGTCAAGGAGATTAGCATTCTCGGTCCTATGTTCCTGCACAACATGTTCCCCTTTGAGAGGTTCATGGGAGTCCTAAAGAAATATGTTCACAACCGCGCTCGGCTAGAAGGAAGCATCGCCAAGGGCTATGGAACAGAGGAGGTCATTGAGTTTTGTGTTGACTTTATTCCTGACCTTGACCCAATTGGTGTTCCTGAATCACGACACGAGGGGAGACTAAGTGGAAAGGGGACACTAGGAAAGAAAACATATATTGGTATGCAGGACAATTATTTTAATAAAGCACACTACATAGTTCTGCAAAACTCCTCCTTGGTGGATCTATATATCGAGACACATAAAGAGTTGCTCCGATCTGAGTTTCTAGGGAAGTCTGAAGCTTGGATTACGTATCAGCACATGGAAACTTTCAGCGACTGGTGGCAAAAAGAATGTCAGGGTGATGAGAGTATTGATGAGCAACTGTATTTGTTGGCTAGGCAGCCATCATGGCATATCCTCACATACAAACAGTATGAGATAAATGGGAATACATTTTACACAGTAGCCCAAGATAAAAGGAGCACCAACCAAAACAATGGTGTCCGCATAGATGCCACCGACCCTAATGGAAATAAGCAAACATATTATGGCCGCATAGAGGAGATATGGGAACTAAACTATGCACCTACTTTTAAGGTACCTCTGTTCAAGTGTCAATGGGTAAAGGTGACTGGAGGCGGGGTAGCAGTCGACAACCAGTATGGAATGACAACCGTGGACCTCAACAATATTGGGTACAAAGACGAACCGTTTGTCCTTGCCAAGGATGTGAATCAGGTGTTCTATGTTAAGGACATGTCTACAAAACCGAAGAGAGGGAAAAACAATAACGACCCAATCAATGAGCCAAAGCGCCACATATTTCTTTCAGGGAAAAGAAACATCATCGGAATTGAAGACAAGTCAGACATATCAGAAGATTATGAAAAAGATGACCGAATTCCACCCTTCACAGTGAACAAAGACCCAAGCATCCAGCTAAATGATGAGGACACTCCATGGTTACGGCGCGATCATAACCAAGGGATATACGTTAAGAAGAAGTTCACTACTGTGCCCGCTTGATATACATAGTGTATTCATATTTCTGTCGTGTATTCATATTTTCTACCATTTAAATGAGTTTTCTGCTTGACGAAAAGCAATGGTTTTAAATGATCAACGTCAATAAGATGTGAAAACTAATTTCCTATCAAAAAGCAATGGTTTTAATGATTTTAATTAAGTAGTACATTTTTGCATTATGAAAATTATGATTATTATTTACACTATGTTAAATATTTATACGGTAAAACAAAAGAGTTTAGGTTACAGATTTTTCTTATGTACAATAATGCAAAACCAGATCCTGGAATTCTTTTTGTATTTTTTTGCTAATATTTTATTTACTAGGTAATTAACAACTCTCTTCATATTTATATAAAAGAAATATATAAAAAAGCAAAAACTTCAACAAACTGGCGGGAAGCCAAACTGTAGTCCACCTTTACTCCCAGGTGGACCAACCACCTGGGACTAAAGGTCAGACCTTTAGTCCTGGTTCTAACAATCACCCGAGACTAAAGAACCTTTAGTCCCGGTTCTATCCATCACCCGGGACTACTAAAAGATGGACTGCGTCTTCGCGGCCCGCCAAAATCCCCTTTACTCCCGGGCCGTGGCTAAACCCGGGACTAAAGGTCAGACCTTTAGTCCCGGTTCTAACCATCACCCGGGACTAAAGAAGCTTTAGTCCCGGTTCTAACAATCACCCGGGACTATAGGTCCCCCTTTATAAAACCACGCCCTTCTCCCTTAGTTCTCTTCCTCTCTGTCTCCGTCGCCTTCTTCTCCAACCGGATCCAGTAGCCGAAGCCTTCTTCTCCGTCGCCTCATCTTCTCCAATCGGATCCAGCAGCGCCGCCGCCCCACCGGCCCCACGTGCATGCACGCTTCTTCTCCGGCCGGCCAGTGCATGCCTCGTGTCGTCCTTGTCCCTGGCCCACCTCGCCCCCAAGCGGTTCAAGGTTCTTCGAGGTGTCTATCTCCTCCAATTCATCCCCTTCTTCATCCTCCTCTCCGTGCTATGTTTGAACTTTGAAGCCCTCGTTCTTGTGTTAGATCCGTGAGATGCAGTATTATCCAAGATCTGCAGCAGGCCACAGCATCTCTATTACGGCACATCTTCTCCAGGTTTGGCCCGATCTCCCTCTTCCTCTGCACTCTCTTCCTCTACAATTGGTGCATACTTCTGTTTATATGTTAGGCTCCCTGGTGCTAGAATGTGGGTGACATACTTGCTGTTGTATGACACTGGCGTGGCGTGGCGTGGTCCACTGCCTGCGCGCACCGCCACCGGGAATTGGAGAAGGCAGGCGCCCGCCGGTACGGGTGCCTAGGGCGGCTAGCGTCGAGTCGTGCCATGGCCATAGGCCTCCGCTGTGTCCTTCGCTGCACGCTACACGTGACTACGTTCTGTTGGGATTCTATACGCCGTCATCTTGGCTCCATCTTGTGTTTGTTGCATCACCATTGGATCACAAGTCCGTGTTCGCAGCATGTTTTTGCACATTTGAGAGAGGATGATAGTCCAAGCTCTTCATCTCAGATGGTTTCTATAGCACTAAATATTCTATCATGTAAATAAAAATTCTATTAGAGCAACTCCAATAGCTTGGCTAAAATTAGTTGACAAATTCCATTATTTAGCCATTTTGTAAAATAGAAAACTTCTAAACAAAAGAAGAGATCTACAACAACTTTGTTTGATTATATATGGCCATCGAAAATAAAGGAATAGCCAACTTCCTATGTTACAAAATGAGATAGCACATCTGTCGGATCCTAGACCCCATGAACAATGACACCGTCGCCGTGCTCCTCAACGATGGCAACCTCGTCCTGTGGTGCTCCTCCAACTCGTCCGTCGTCTTCTGGTAGAGCTTCGACTACCCAACTGACCCGTTGATTTACCTTTTCTGCTATACACTGGACACACATTAAATTCTAAACTGGCCCAAATCTATGGTGGTGACAATAACATGTAATATTAGTTGTAATGGTGGCAAGCATGATAGTCTTGATAGATTCAAGTACAATGCTGGAAGCATAGTTATATATACAGAATATTACATGTCACAGCGATGGTTACCTTGTTTGCTACATGGCAAATCTCAGTGCCAATATAAAAGCATTACAGAGTGCTTTCCTGCTAGGTAGTAATATTATACGATTAGTAGGATGTGGAGTCTAGGCTCTATGAGATGCCATGTACAAATGGATGGGCAGCCATATTTACCATCGGCCTGTAATGAAACATATTATTATTGTTTTTTAGTAAAGTCTAAGTCTCTAACATGTTTTTTGGCTGCAGGAGTTGGACCTCGCGTTTGACACCTTGGATGTGAGCCACCGTCGCCACCATATATAATCCATTTATGATGGATTAATTGTTCCAACCTTTTGTAATCGAATGGATGCATGTGCCGAGCCCTCGTGCTGACAATCTTGTAATGCGATTTTGCGCTGAGCCATCGAGCTCAGTGGAGCACGGGCGCGGCCCGGTGTCTCGTCATTTCCTCCTTTTTGCGCGGTAGCTTATGACGATGCTGGCCCCTAGATCCGAGACGTTCGATGGCGTCTGTGACGTTGTAGTAGCAGGGCACATAGTTCTCGTACTCGGGCAGGCATACCTCTGCCTCCTTGGCGCGGACTAGTTAGAAAATTGTAGAAAATCCGTACTAGTTGAACTTGCAGACCGTGTTCATCTCGGCAAGCATGTTCTCTGCTGAGCAGTAATGGATGTCAAGGAGGAGCTTTGATTCTACGAGGGAGAGCGGCAACGGTCATGGAAGACCATGTTCCCTTCCTCGTATAATCGGAGCTCTTCTGTGGCCAAGTACGGTGCCGTCCGGTGGAGAAATGCCTACCGAGATGATCACGTAAGCAAGGTCAACTAGTACGGAAGCTTACGTGATCTTAGAAGATGTGTGAGGTCATGAGAGCGTGTGTTTTTCTCAATTTTGTTGAGCAGGTCACTTAGAATTAATTTTCCATGAAACGCCCGCGAGCACACCGATGTCGAGCAGGTCACTTAGAATTAATTTTTCCATGAAATGAAAAACTTTGAAATCATGCCTTTTATTTTTTAGAATTAATTTTTCCATAAAATAAAAACCTTAGAAAATAGTTAGAAAATTATAGAAAATTCATACTAGTTGATCACGTAGGCGGACCATGTTGACACTAGTTAATGTCGATCATATTTGTGTATAAAAACATATGCAGCAATCACTGGATATTAATGGTCATCGATATGGCCAATAGTCGGTTGAGCATCTTAGACTCATTAAGAAAAGAGCAAACTGAGTACCAAGACATGATAGATATTATCCAAGGGTAATTTGGTCTCTCTAGCAACTATATATACCCCGATCTCTTAACTGCAACAATTATTAAAGGCCAAATTAATTTTTTATTTTATTGGGCGCAGTGTTTGGAAAAGTTTCATTGAGGAACACCACATGAAACATTGCAATGCGCAACTAGATGTAATCGCACACAAAGTAAGTACTAGCTACATATATATATACATTTCTATATATATATATATATATTATATATTACAAATAAAGCTTGCATTGTATATTCTATCATATCCTTAGGATAACAAATTCACTCCATCTGGTTTGGCTTCCATATTTCATTCATGTCATTATAGAACTCGCCGGCGAGGTTTAAGACCTTGTCATTAAGAAATCCTGCTATGGTCTCTTGAATTGCTTTTAGTTGGTCACGTCGTATGACTTTTTTCTTCAACCATAGAGTCTTCAATAAAAGTTAAAGGAAAAGTATATATATATATATATATTATATATGTGTGTGTGTGTGTGTGTGTTGGTCACCTGATTACTTATATATATGAGCAATAAAAGAAATTATGAATATATTTATATAACGTACTTTGAGGATCTCTTTAGGAGTTCTTTTTGAGTATGCCACGATGAACTCGCAAACATAGTATCCGCAGTAGTTGGTCCCCTGTTCTTGCCTCAGAACCCACTTTTATGAGAAAAAAGATTCGGTGAATTGAAAGCATGCATGGTGTTAATTGAATTATATATATATAAATGTAGCTAGTACTTACTTTGTGTGCGATTACATCCAGTGGTGTGCGATTACATCCAGTGGCGCTTTGCAATGTTTCATGTGGTGTTCCTCAATGAAAGTTTTCCAAACACTACGCCCAATAAAATAAAAAATTAATTTGGCATTTAATAATTGTTGCAGTTAAGAGATCGTGGTATATATAGTTGGTAGAGAGACCAAATTATCCTTGGATAATATCTATCATGTCTTGGTACTCTGTTTGCTCTTTTCTTAACGAGTCTAAGATGCTCAACTGACTATTGGCCGTATCGATGACCATCAATATCCAGTGATTGCTGCATATGTTTTTATACACAAATATGATCGACATTAACTAGAGTCAACATATATATGGGAGATAGCTTAGCTAGTAAGCAAATAATTGAACAAATGTCCATATGATCGACATTAATTATTTAACACTCACTTGAAATTGTAGGGGAAGAGTATGTCCTTGTTTTGTTGGTTCACTAAGAACCTCATGAGATTTTTCTCGAGTTCAGCTTTCCATTCAGGCGGGGGATTAGGGTGTTTGAATATGACATTTGGATCAACAAAACCAATATCATTATCCTTTCTCTTTCTGAGTTGTGTCATCTCATATCTACATATATAAAAATATAGTGTGAGGATATATAATTTATATATATACATGTAGCTTTATATATATACACTTTAATAGTAGAAAATAATCACACTTATAGACAATAGCAGCTAATGTGACTTTTGTCGAGAGAGTTCAGGTGGCATAGTTGATGTAATTCTAAAAACTCGACATATATAACGTCATCGCCACGGAAGTAATGTTGGTTTCTAACTCTGACAGAAACAAAGGTCGTCTCTCCCCGTTCACATGCCGCCATGTACCACTTGTTTAGCAGGTACATTTGCGTACCCAGTTCACCTAAGGCCTTAGGGTTGTATAGACTCTTTCCATATTCAAATTTCTTCCAAGGATCCACTTGGGCAAGGTCCAAACCAGTATCCTCGTAAAACTGAACCAGGTTCTCAAAATCAACGTCTATTGTCTAGCATGTCAATAGAAAATTAGTGAAAAATTGTTTCATTTACTTTTGTCCGCACCTATTGTCTAGCAGTTGAGGAAGCGGTGGTGGACTAGAGACCCTAGGAATAATGATGTTGCACTTGCGTCATAGTATGAATGTCTTCTCTGCTTCTCCTAGAGTCTTCTCCCCATCACCTCCTGGAATGTCAAGAGCCAGATCACTAAAACCTTTGTTAACTCTATCCACTGAGATGCTATCATATCTAGGTGGTATTATTGCCTCATGGATTCTTGGTGTCTTGGTAGGATCTGGAGGAGAAAAAACATCGAGAGTCACCATGATTGTGGCATTCCCTTTTGGAATATGTAGCTCACATGATGTAAACAGTGCAGTGATGTCATCCACGGGGAAACGTAGCATTGCGTCATCTTGATTTGGCAACTCCGTGGAAGCGTAGCTACTTTTCAACTGATTAGGGGGCTAATATTAATGTTGATTCCTAGATCTGATGCTTGCCTTTGGGCACTTATTGCTATTTGCACTTGCTTTATGATTTTCTCCTGCATTCTAGCTTGCATATCTTTTTTGTGCTCCTGTGCTTGAAGCAACGCCTTCCGTGACTCCCGAACATATTCCTCCAACCTATTGATCCGCGCTGCTTCCTCATCCTTCCTTCTCTATTGGCTTCTATAGGTATCTCTGTCATTAGGGAAACCATGCTCCCAAGAAATGTTCCGTCCTAAACCTCTCATTCAGCCACTGTGTTCAACAGTCCCGATGGCATATGTTAGTTCATCCTTCTCTCTATTGGGCCTGAACGCACCAATAGCTTTAGCTTGTAGAGCATAAGAAAATCTTTGTGTTTCTCTTTCGAGTTTTGGGCCATGAACCAGCTTTCCGGTCTCTAGGTCCAATCTTCCCCCATGAGCAAAAAACCAATTTTTCGCGCATTTGGACCAATTGAGTGATTCTGGTGTGATACCCTTGGCAAGAATGTCCGCTTTCATTTTTTCCCACTTGGGAATGGCAGTCGCGTAGCCACCTGATCCCATGCCATGGTGGTATACCTTCTGTTGGGCATTCTCTTGGTTCCTTCTCACTCGTTCCTCACCCTCTTCTAATGTCTTGTACTATACAAAATCATTCCAGTAGGGCCTCAACTTTGTGAGTGGGCCCCTAGTATTGAAATAGGGCGTTAGGTTCTTCTTGACGTATTTTGTGTATAGGGATTTCTTCCAAGTCTAGAATTGTGTGGCCATCTTCTTCATAGCCCACTTTCGAACTAACTCCTTCAATTCATGATGGTTGATATCATCATAATCATCCGCTTGCAACATGAAATGTTGAAGGATATCATCACAAATTAAATTCTTATCAAGATCAGAGACAAAACTAATATGAGGCTCGTTGATCTTTTGCTTCCATTCATGGGCACTGATCAAAAGCCTATCCCTTACAAGGTACCCATAGTGTTGCACGAATTTCCTTGCATGTGGACCAAGTGGTTCGCCTATCTCGATATTGAATTATGATATTATGTAGCGCCCCTCCAATAGCTTTTTCGGGCCTCGAATATTTTGCTTTTCGCCTTTGTGGTCGTCGATCCAGAGGGCTACGTATAAAAAGAATAAATAAATATCATGTGTACACATAATAGATGATATATATTCAAATATATATATATATATAATATTCAAATATATATATAA
The DNA here is from genome assembly GCF_019320115.1 of Miscanthus floridulus. Lineage (NCBI taxonomy): Eukaryota > Viridiplantae > Streptophyta > Magnoliopsida > Poales > Poaceae > Miscanthus > Miscanthus floridulus. The sequence continues at coordinate 77,279,466 of NC_089581.1, forward strand.
ATATATATTCCTCGCCAGTATTTTCTTGCATAATATTTTCTTGCTTATTTTCAAGAGCCAGGTATTGACTCCCATCATCTACATCCTGCTGGTCACCATCGACAAATTGAGTGCCGGTGTTGATAATATCCATCATTTCTTCATCCATGTTGTCTCTCAGGGCAGCCATCTAGCTTTTACACCACTAGATATATCTATAAAAAATAAAAACCATATATCTATAAAATGGATCGAGTCATGTGCTTAAAATTAATGAAATAACTACACTCGAAATTCAAGTCTCCAAAGCATAACTTTGATTTCTTATTTTCTAGAAATATTTATTGGCATGTGATATATATAACAAATTTATATATATAACAATATAAATTTAAAACTCTCTAATATGTGTAACAAATATATATATAACAATACAAATTGATAACTCTCTAATATGTATGTATAACAAATTTATATATATAAAAATACAAATTTATAACTCTCTAATATATATATAACAATACAAATTTATAACTCTGTAATATATATATATATATAACAAATTTATATATATAACAAATTTATATATATCAATACATAGTACGTTGGGGCAGGCGGCATTGGTGGCACGCGGGGCGGCCAGCGTTGGGGTTCCAGTCGAGGCCGCGCACCTCCCACGCGTGCTCGTGGAGGAGGCGCATGGGGTTCTGCGGCGGCGGGACTCGGACCATGCGCAGTTGAAGAGCGCATCGAAGGTCGGGAAGGAGAAGATCGACGCCAGGTCCGGCGGTGGCGAGGTCAAGGACGATGAGGTGGCCACGGGCGACGGTGACGAGGGCGGTGGCGGCGGTAGTGGCGATGGACGACGAAGACGAAGAGTGAGGAGGAAGAAGAAACGACCGCCTTATATAGGGGAGGGACCTTTAGTCCTGGCTCTTGTAAATGCCCGGGACGAAAAGACCTTTAGTCCCGGCTGGTACCTTTAGTCTCGGCTGGTATTACGAGCCGGGACTAAAGGTGTATTTTGGCGGGCCGCAAAAAATGCAGCCCACCTTTAGTCCCGGGTGGTAGATCTACCCGGGACTAAAGTTGGGCTGCAGTTTCACTTCCCGCCCATTTCAAGCTCCATTTGTTTTTTATATATTTCTTTATATAAAATGTTAAAGTCTTGTTAATTGCAGAGTAAATTAAATACAAGGCATAAAATTATTTTAAAAGAATATGGATTTACTTTTGCTTTATTGCACATAGGAAAATTGTGTGACCTAAAGTTTTTTTGTTTTTTCTTATAAATATTGAAACATAATGTCATTAATAATTACTATTTCATTAATGCAAAAATGTAGTGTTTAATTTAAATCATTAAAACTTTTGTTTTCGATTGGAAATTTGTTTTCACAACATTTTAACATAAATCTTTTCATTTTTTCATCACTCATTGTCTAAAAGCGACATGGAAATCCCACCATCAAACACAAATTTAATCTGAACATAGAAAAAAGGAAACACCTAATAAACATCTCTGAATTCACAATTATTACATAATACCTCTTATACACATTATTAAACATCACTATATATATCAAGCGGGCACAGTAGTAAACTTCTTCTTAATGTATATCCCTTGGTTATGATCGTGCCGTAACCGTGGAGTGTCCTCATCATTTAGCTAGATGCTTGGGTCTTTGTTCACTGTGAAGGGTGGAATTTGGTCATCCTTTTCATAATCTTCTGATATGTCTGACTTGTCTTCAATTCTGATGATGTTTCTTTTCCCTGAAAGAACTATGTGGCGCTTTGGCTCATTGATTGGGTAGTTGTTGTTTTTCCCTCTCTTCGGTTTTGTAGACATGTCCTTGACATTGAACACCTGATTCACATTCTTGGCAAGGACGAATGGTTCATCTTTGTACCCAATATTGTTGAGGTCCAAGGTTGTCATTCCATACTGGTTGTCGACTGCTACCCCGCCTCTAGTCGCCTTTACCCATTGGCACTTGAACAAAGGTACCTTAAAAGTAGGTGCATAGTTTAGTTCCCATATCTACTCTATGCGGCCATAATATGTTTGCTTATTTCCATTAGGGTCGGTGGCATCTTTGCAGATACCACTATTTTGGTTGGTGCTCCTTTTATCTTGGGCTACTATGTAAAATGTATTCCCATTTATCTCGTACCCTTTGTATGTGAGGATATGCCACATTTGGTGGTAGAATTCCTCTTAATGCAACTGAAGCAATTGCGTCATTAGCACATGGCAGTCATGGGACTTTAAGTTTAGGAATTTCTTCTCTGGCACATTTATTATACCCTTTATATTCGAGGAGAATCCAGATGGTACCTTGATGCTTGCTAGGCTTTCAAACATGCTTTCCTTCTCTTCTTTGCTAAGAGTGTAGCTAGCAGGACTTAAGTAATGGCATCTATCATCTGTCTTCTCTGGATGCAGGTTGTCTTGTTCTTTCAAACACCGCAGGTCCTGTCATGCTTCAAGTGTGTCCTTAGGCTTCCCATACACACCCATGAAGCCTAGCAGGTTCACACAAAGATTCTTCATCAGATGCATCATGTCGATCATGCTACGGACCTCTAGGACTTGCCAATAGGGTAGCTCCCAAAATATGGACTTCTTCTTCCACATGGGTGCATGACTATCGGCATCATTCGGAACAGGTTCACTGCCATGTGCCTTTCCAAATACTACTTTCACATCCTTGACCATATTGAGTACATCATCACTAGTTCAGTTGCCCGGCTTGGTCTGGTGGTCTGCCTTACCTTTAAAATGCTTGCCTTTCTTTCTTAGGGGGTGATTCGCAGGAAGAAATCGACGATGGCCCAGGTACATGACCTTTTGACATTTTTTCAAGAATATATCTTTAATGTCATCGAAACAGTGCGTGCATGCATTATATCCCTTGTTTGATTGTCCTGAAAGATTACTTAGATCAGGCCAATCATTGATTGTTACGAACAATAATGCTTGCAGGTCAAAGTGCTCCTGTTTGTGCTCATCCCACACACGTACACCTGGCCTATTCCACAAAAGTAGAAGTTCTTCAACTAGTGGCCTCAGGTACACATCAATGTCATTGCTAGGTTGCCTTAGGCCTTGGATGAGCACTGGCATCATAATAAACTTAGGCTTCAGGCATAACCAGGGAGGAAGGTTGTAGATACATAGAGTAATAGGCCAAGTGCTATGACTACTGCTCTGCTCCACAAAAGGATTCATACCATCCATACGTAAAGCAAACCATAAGTTTCTTGTGTCATTTGCAAACTCTGAGAATTCTCTATCGATTGCTCTCCACTGGGACCCATCAGTAGGGTGTCTCAACATATTGTCTACCTTACGATCTTCTTTGTGCCATCACAACAACTTTGCATGGCCTTTGTTTCTGAATAGATGTTTCAAGCGTGGTATTATAGGAGCATACCACATAATCTTGGTAGAGATTTTCTTCATGGGACTTTCACCCTCAACATCACCAGGGTCATCTCGCCTGATCTTATACCGCGATGCATGACATACCGGGCATGCATCTAACTTCTCATACTCCTCGCCATGGTAGAGGATGCAGTCATTAGGACATGCATGTATCTTCTGGATTTCTAATCCCAAAGGGTAGACTACCTGTTTTGCTTTGTACGTAGTGGTGGGCAATTCGTTATCCTTTGAAAGCATCTTCTTTTGGATTTTCAGTAACTCCCCAAATCCATTGTCAGATACACCATTCTTTGCCTTCTATTGCAGCAATTCCAGTGTGGTACCCAAGTTTTTCTACCCCGCATCACAAGTTGGGTATAGCAATTTCTTGTGATCCTCTAGCATACGCTCAAACTTGATCTTCTCCTTTTCACTTTCGCATTCTCTTTATGCGTCATGAATGGCCTGACCAAGATCATCAGTGAGCTCATCTTCTACCCCTACCTCTTCTTTAGCTTCCCCCATTGCAGTATCATTGAAGGCACCATATTCAACAATAATGTCATCATCATCCCATTGTTCTTCTTCACCTTCTTCCATTACAACCCTTGTTTCTCCATTCTTCATCCAACAAATATAGTTTGACATGAAACCTGACTTCAACTAGTGTGAATGAAGACTCCTTGAGCTAGCATATTCCTTCAAATTCTTACATATGGCACATGGGTAGCACATGAAACCATCGTGTTCGTTTGCCTCGGCCACACGTAAGAAAGAATGCACGCCCTCAATGAACTCTTGGTAGCGGCAATCAACATTGTACATCTAATGCCAGCTCATCTGCATTACATGACATACATACCGTATTAAAACCTAGAACATAATTAGTTAATTATACGACATGCATGCCACCACACAAGGTATTAATTTATGAAAGTCTCGCTATAATGTAGACAATCCCAACTACCACTAAAAAACTAAAGCTAAAATGCACTTCAGCAGCATAAGGATTTCGCGACCAATCCCAACTAAAATAGACATATCATGCGTTTGTTCAACATCTATGGGCCTCTTCCGTAGGATCACTGCCTCATCAGCCGCCGTAGCCGCCTATGCAAGAGAGTTTTGCATGTGTTCAACATACTCTTCCTCCCAGTACCAGCCTAAACATCCAGTGCTATCCCACTGAAATTAAAACAAAAAATTAGAACTTTAATCACAATCATCATGAAAATAAGTATAAATTAACCATAATCATCAAATACGATAAAATAACTCACATTGCGATCCGGACACTTGTAGAAGATACGGCCCTTGTTGGGACACTCCTTCCTCACCCGGTACTCCATCACAATCTTCTCCTCACACTTGCCGCATGCAATGAGAGGGAGGTCTGACCTCAGTCGCTTTGGAACCCGATGAGAGGCCGAGGACCCGGAAGCAGTTGCCATCTACTCTCTATACTCATTTTTAATATAATATAAATTTCTCATTTTATAAACAAATAAAATTAAAAAACTCTAAAATTCTCTATATCTCTAAACCATGAAGTGTGCTATGCATGCTAGAAATGAAAGCTGAATACTAGTTTTGAATAACTACTTTAACCTTCCTTCATCCAAATATGCAAACTTTAAAGTGATTTTGAGCTTAAATGGCTTACAAATAAAAAAATCCACCATAAAAAACCACATATATCTAGTCCACAAAATAAGATATGCTACTGATGAAACTTGAGAGTATAAAGTTGGTAACCTTTAGAATTGAAGAATCAATGGAGGAATCGAAGAAATCTTGTGATTATCGGCGATGAGGAAGAAGAGAGGCCGGCGATGAAGCAAGAACACTGAGCTCGAAGTGGCTAGGGCTCAAGGAGGAAGAAGGGGATTATAGGAGGGGATCTTTAGTCCCAGTTAGAGACAGCTACTGGGACTAAAGGTCACTTTCTAGCCCCGGACGAAGCCTCTAGCCGGGAGTAGACTTTTACTCCTGGTTGGAGGGACCAACCGAGAGTAAAAGTTAACCTTTAGTCCTGGTTGGTAGCTCAAACCAAGACTAAAGGTCCCCTGCAGCAAAAGCCTATCGGGAGGAGATGAAGAACATGACCAGACATGAGTACCTCGCTCACCTAAGAAGATATGGATGCTTGCTTAATTAATTAGGATGTTCATTTTAATTGGTCGAATTGAACCAAACTGGTTATTAGCATGCTCACATCCATCACCATTTAATTTGTTTCAGGAAAAGTTACGGGTTCTCCCGAGGTAGTTCCATCTACTATGGAGTGACCAGGTTTGTACATGCACCGCCATCCATCACACCTGAATGGATCAATGTGAAATACACTACCTATTCATTCATATATTATTATTTGCTCCTTGTACAAGCTAGGTTACGGAATACTAAAACATGAATGATTGGTCGCCGTCATAATAGGTCGAACGGGCGGTGGCGAGTGAGCTGGTATGGATTCGGCAACAATATCCTCCTAGGAACATTCAGTATGTATTATTTCATGCTCTCATGCTTCCAAGTTGTTATTAGTGTCTGTCGACTCATCCATCTAGAGAAGGCAAACTCCTAGTATTCTGCGTCATGATCACCAGGGGTGTCGCAGTTGGGCTAGAATTGGGCACACTCTGCTCTGTGTTTGCACACTCCATCATGCTGCTTTAGCATTTTGCATTTCCCATCACTGTCGCCGCATGCTGGTGTTTAATTAAGCAGCTGTTAACATGGAGCTAGCTGTTAGAAAGGCCAATTGGGCTCTTAGATCCGTGCCCTGATCGAGGGCGTCCAACAGCTTCATGGTTGGTGGACCCCCATTGCACAACGCTATAAAAGAGGAGGTCACTATGTCAGAATACCCCATCACTGTCAGATTTTGAACCAGCACAACCATACTAGTAGTGATGAGGGTAATCTATCACTGTCGGTTCCTACAAACCGGCAATGTTCTTCAACTTCACTGCTGGTTCTTTACACAACCGACAATGTTTATTTTCACCAACACTGCCGGTTCATAAGACCACCCAGTAGAGCTCAGTTCCAACAACATTGTCAGTTTGTGTTTCAACTGGTAGTGTTGTAGTAAGAATCACTGTTAGTTTGTGACAAGAACTGGTAGTGATGGCTAAGCCAACGCTGCCAGTTTGTGGCTCGAGCCGGCAGTGCTAGCACTGTCGGTTTGGTTGCTAACAGACAGTGATGTCACGTTCATAATTTATTTTTTATAATTGATTTTAATTTATATTTTTTCATGGAATCAGGTTTCACTTTATATACGCTACGTAGATGAAAGGTACATCAATATTAAACATTACAAATGTTATGGTTACAATTTAAATGTTCTTATCCACATCTCGATCCCTTAAAATAAAAAAGAAATGTTCTTGGACTTCACACATGCTTCTCGAACTTCTTACAATAATCTGGCAAGCCGCTCTGGGCCATACTGGTCCTTGTACCTCATGGATTGTGCAATGGAAAATACTCTATCTTTTTCCAATACCTTGGCTAAGATGAATTTTGCGAGCTCCGACTATAGTGCGACGATCTCCATGTCTAATAGCCTTTGGTGGTTATATTTCTTGCGCTGTCATTCAAAAAAGATGATATCCGAAGAGGAACATTAAATCATTTTGTTGAATTATTAACAGACATAAATGAAATGGGGATTTTACACACCAACTTATCGGCTTCTTCCGATTTCCCGCCGATGTAGCGAAGCATTGCCCACATTACATAAAACCCGCATTCATTGTTTCTCGCCTGTCATAGAACTAACCAATTTATAAGAGTACAAGTACAATGGCGGCCCACAAGCGGTCGCACTGTCATACTTGAACCCATATAAACCCGGTAGTTCGTCGAGTACCATGACGGGTCTCGATAAACGATTTACAACAACTAAGATCGTACATGATTCAACATACATGTCACATATTACATAAAGTTCACAGATACATTTCCATCATCAGAGTATGAAGCAAAGTTATTACAAACCGAGTTTGATAGATAAAAGCGAAAGCAAATTAAGTTTGAAGTAGCATTTGTCAACATAGTTTAATACAGTGCCAAGATAGGATCACAATCCACAAAAGCATGTAGAAGGATTAAATAAGAAGCCTGCCCAAGGCTTACTCCTCATCCACAGCGGGATAGAAGCAACTCTTGCAAGAAAAAATGATACATAGTGCCATCTGCAACAATGGAAAATAAAACCCTGAGTACGGGAAGGTACTCAGCTAGACTTACCCGTCATAAACCAGAAATAAACTAACTCCAAGGATCATGCAAGGCTGTATAAGTGGAGATAGCTTGACAACATTTTGCATAAAAGCGATTAACTCAGTTATACAATTATGATTCCGTTATCAATTTAATTATAACTATCCATCTCTAAATTAGCAACTAACCTGTGCCAAACATGTGGAATAACATTTTAAAAGCATACAATAGTAACCATAGCAGGTATTGTAATTCCACGTTCATTCGAACCATCATATTCCATAATACAATTACTACGATGTTGGGGCTAGCCAAGTTTCTCACTATTCGGGAGAGACGACGATTCAAATCGATTTCAACCAGCTAGGAATTTATTCCTAACACAAACCCAAGTAGACCAGATCATTAGTCGCCTTAGGTCACCTTTGGTACAACTCAGGTCCACATTTTGTGGGTTCGTACCGCGTCGCACAATCGGGGACACCAAATGCTAGGATGTTCAGGCCTAGCCTACCCTTGGGCTCAGTCTGGCTCCCTACAAGGAGTGCACAATAGAACAGGCCCAGCTTGAGTTGAGCTACTTGGCTTCGTGGTCGGAATGAGTTATCCGGCCAGCTAAGTGATAGGCATGTGTTCAATCTTGTCAGAAGTGCCAACAACGGTATGGTCCTTAACTGGCATAGGTGGAATCATATGAGTCAACCTACACATAGACTCCATCTGGCCTCGATTTACATCACCCCATGGTTCTATTCCATGATAGCAAATATAGCCAACCGTGCTCCGGTATCCTCCTATATCTCGCAGGTGATAGGAAATCACCCGACTTCTACCGGTCTAAGCATGGCTAAGCATATATTCGATCCTGGACCTACACAGGGTTAACGGTGAATATATATCTAGACAAGGAATGTATATGCATCAAGTGGTTCCATTCAACTCTTATAACTTAATGCATCAATCATAAGGACTTAAGTAATCTTTTGTAAAATACTGGGAGACTTAGAATGCTCCGGGGCTTGCCTTTCAGAAAGGACGTGGGGGCGGTGATCAGGGCACTCTGGAAGCTCTTCTAGGTTCTGCTCCTCGCCTTCGGGAGCTGCGGCTTGAGGATTCTCCTGCTGGTCCCCTTCCTCTACTTCGTCGAACTCCAGCAACGTTATTTCTTCCTCCGATCCTAGATGCGTGAAGATGGAATAAGGTATTGCGAATGTATGCGTGCCGACAAGTATAATATGATGATACGTGATGAATGCATTTTTGTATGTATTCTTAACATCATGGTGCTGAAGTAATAACAAGTGTATCATGTTTTACTGAGTATCTGCATATCTCTTCTTAATTACTCAATCAAACACTTCAGCAGTTCATGTACCACACTATAAAACAGCAGCTACTTGTTTTACTCATAACTGAAGTTCTACTTATCCAAATGTTGTGATCTTGGACTTTATGGAAAGTTTATATAATTGTCTACAACTCTTATTCAATCACCAAAAGCTAATTCACAATTTATATTAACCAAAACAGACAATCAATCCAGTGCTGTCCAGAAATTCCAGAGAGCAAGCAATTCGGAAATACTAAGTTCAAACAGCTATAACTCCTAAACCTTTTGGCCTATGGTCCTGAAATTTTAACACAAGATACATGAAGAAGTTATCTACAACTTTGTTATTAACCATTTTTACAGTAAACATCATTTTCACTATGCAACACACCAAACTACCAAATCTGTCCGAAAACCCTCCCAACTTGAATTATAAAGCAACAATACTTTTACTTCATGTAAGCATTCAAATTTTTGACAACACAATGTCTACCAACAGTTCAAGCATACCAAATACACTCAAGAAAACATAATGGTAAAGCCCAAACTATTTATTTAAATGCCTTTATTATTTTATTTAGATACTTACGTTAAATAATAAACATATACCAAATGTGCATCATAAATTCTCAAAACTTTACAGTGCCTTACTAATGCTACCAAAAGACTACTGTAAAAGTTTCATACCATTTTACCAAGTAAAACATCCCATGCAAAAATGACAAGGTAGAAAGGCTTAAAATAGCATAAATAGAAAACACTAGTGAAAAGTGTCAAGAAACTGATTCTATATTTTTCTTAGCATCCATATGGTACTAGGACAACCTCCAACAAATTTCATGAATATAGGATTCATAATTAATTTATAAAAATTCATACAAGGATTACCTAATTATAAAAAGGAAAATCTATAACTACAAATCTATACATGTACTGACCCTCAAACTTTTACCAGAGCTCATACATGTCAAGAATAGCTTACCACAAAAATTTCATAATTTTTGGAGCACAGGAACTCTAAATATAAAATAAACAAGTTTACATGCATTCAAAAACACATTTCAAGTTTCAATTTAAATCTTCCAAAAACTCTACTGAAAATGCTAATATCATATTTTTCCTAAATACTACACTTCACCAAGATCCTAACAAAATTTGAACTACAAATTTTGGATCTCCCAAACTCTGGATATAAAATTTACAAAACAGTATAAAATCTAGAATTAAATGAGCTATCCTAATACTCTCCAGTCGCTGACAGGTGGGACCCGCATAACAGTGGACCCCACGCATCAGTGACACAGAACAAGGCACCGGTGCTGCGCGACATTGCGTGGCCACAGCTCATCGACGACAATCTTCACCGGTGACGGCACCTGCTCTACGGTGAACCCCTCGACCTGGTGAACGTGTTGGGCTATCTAGGCGGGCGAATAACTAGCGCTAAGGACGGTGGCGATGGCCATGGTAGCTCGGTGGAGCTGGACGGCGGCGCTACACCGGCGGTGGACATGACGACGCAATCTAAAGCTCAGACGAGCATCTACTAACCAAGACAAACCTAATGCACAAGATAGCACCAAGAATGGTGGACAGAAATGGTGTGGCCACGATGACGGGTTCGACGGTGATACTCCGGCGAGGTCAAGCGTGGTGCGGAGGCTTACTTGGCACGGTCAGCGAGCACGGGCGGACGCAGTGAGTCATGGGGGTGATGGTGGAGTGGTTGCAGTGATGGAGGAGCGGCGAGGGTGAGCTGGCGCCGGCAATGGCGATGGCGGCGAGCTGCGTTGCTGCTGCAGGTGCGCGCAAAGGTGAAGAGGAGGCCAAGAGTGGAATGAAGGCACTGGGAGGGAGTGGGCGAACGCTGGGATGTTGAAGGCGCTCTCAGGCTTGGCGTGGCCCAACCGGGCAAAGCAAAGGTGATGCGCGACCTCTTCTTCTCCACGCGGAGGCCATCGTCTGAAGGCGGTCAGCCACAGACGCCGATCGTTTCAGTTCGTCAGAGCACCCGATTTCAGCCTGACAGCGAGTTTTCATGAAGCCCGATCTCTCAAACCGTGTAGCAAAATCGAAAACAGTCAATAACAAACTTGTAGCTCTATGTACCAATTTCAAATGTTCTTAAAGGATCAAGACCTAATTCCCAACGGTTAAGGAGTAATGTCATCCCAAAGTTGGGGTTTTCAAACTGTCAGAGCACTTGACTTAGCAAAATTTGCTAAGTGTTGAAAATGTTGATTTGCTGATTTTTGTGAGCCTAATTCAAGCATGTTAGGAGCTAAACCAGTCAATGACCCAAAAATAAAAGTTGTTCCTCTTACCAAATACTACAACTTTGCTTTAGTGACCACCTACATGCAAGGTCTCTAGCATATGATTCAAACTTGGTGAAACATACTTCATTCAAATGATGGTATACATTCAAACTATGGCTTGGTGACCAAATTGCCCCTAACCATAAATACCAAAGTTGTTCATAATAATACTCTAAACATGTTTAAGCTATTGGTAAGGTCACACTCTCATTTCATGCCTTGGTCACACATAGGGCTATCTAGGTCAACACATGTAACGTCACTTAAGTGCTTGATCATGAAAGGTGACCTTCATGAACAATGTTCCATTTGCTAACCTAAGTGTTGCTAATATGTTTTTGTGACTCATATCAACCAATTACATGTATACACTCATGATCATATGCATATATACAAGGAAACATGAAATAACAAGCAATGTTGCATATGTTTCAATCAAATGTTTCAAGTGTAAATGCTTATATATGAATGCTTGATGCTCATGCTATGCAAGTCAATTTATACAAGGCTAACACCTAGGGTGTTACACCACCGGCTGTGACAGGTACTTCCCCTCCATTTCAACAACCTTGAATGGGACCGGCGTCCCACCGATATGTCTTCTTCAGACATTGAGCAACATTAAGGGGAGAAACATTAGAAAGCGGTACGTGTGATTAGAAAATTATATGTTATTTGGATCACTTACTAATTCAGCACTACCACTAGTGCATCCAGATGATGAAATGGTTTTTTCCTCGAGTCCCACACCTCGATCAGATTTTTGGCGAGATTAACACAAATAAAGACGAAATGGTTGCTACAATCATAGAATCCTAATTATTGAATAATCTTAATGAAAAAAGAAGCATAAAATTAAAAGCCAAGAACACATACTCGTAGTTGTAGGCTACAAGTATGTGGGTTTTCTTCTTCATCGTGAATTTGTCGAAAACGACAATCAATCTCTATTTTAGGTCTTCCACGTCACATCCATAGAGGCCTAGACATGTCCTCTCATTGACTTACAAGGGGTCCAAAAAACCTATGTAATCCCATTTGCTTTTTACAATGCAAAATTTTGCTATACACCTACATAAAACCATGAGAAGTGCTCAAAAGTTAACAATTTGTCTCGGGAGAGTAGTTAATTGTGATATCGTGCGTGTAGGGTACTTACATAGTCCATAGCGTCAACATTTGAACATCGAGAGAGCGTTTCTAGTATAGCTAAAACAAGCACTCCTACTCAACATCGAACTTCTCTTCTTCAGGATAATGGAAAACATGTGGCGAACAGATAATAACCTCAAAACCAAAGTCATTCATCTCTGTTGCTTGAGCCATATAATATTCATGCAACTGGCGCATATATGTTGTCAGATTTTTATACTCCTCATTGAGAACCAAAAGATTGCCCCTTTCATGCTTCATTGCTGGTGTTGTTGTCCCTTGTACATCATAATAGATGGTCACAGCCTCTTACATGGTTAATCTTGGGTTGTCTTCGACGTACTTCTGTATATTCCTTAAATCTTTATTGTGTATTTCTTCGTCTCTTGTTGTAGCGTATTTATTCTATGTTTGCCTTTCGAATTTGGACTTCAACAAAAATGAAGGCAGTGAGGCACAGAGATTGAAGAAACAAACACAATCTTCCTTCGAGATGTGTGCTGTAAATTTTTCTTTCATCAAGGTGGTAATGCTGCCACTGAACGACCTTTTTCTTTTCTATTGGTCCACTTTGGGAGCATTAGCGATTGAATCCAAGGACCTTTTTTGTGGCTGCGAGGATGTCCTTGATCTTGTTTTGGGCTGAGGTGGAGGAGGAGGAGGAGGATGATGACAAGAATTCTATTTTCTCGGCGCTGATGAAGATGGAGGAGGAGGGGGAGGAGGAGGAGTCTCTTTTCTTGGGGCTGATGAAGATGGAGTTGGATGAGGAGGAATATAAGGAGACCTCTGTCTTCTTAGGGGTGATGGCTCTAGATGAGAAGGGGAGTGATCTCTATTGGGAGATGGTGAGTGATCATCATGGGTGGGCGAAGACTCGCTATTGTCCTCATCATTAGAGGACAATTGATGGTCAAGCTTAATGAAGCGCTTGCGCTAGGCCACTTGAGAGCCCTTGTTTTGACCAAGTTTTGGCCTATCTTCCGCTATGGGGTACTCAATGGGTATCTTGTTAAACTTCTTATCAAGTATTTTCTCAATGGGTACCCTAATAGAATTGTCATGTCTCCCGTAGGCCAGGCCTGGCCGAGTGCCACCTTGTCCTTTGTCCATTCTTGATGGATGTACAACCTGACATTGATAGGTTCAGTGATGTCGTCCACCAGATGAGGCACATTTGCCTCTTCTTCATCGAGCGGGGTCAATCCGCAGCTGCTATGACCCTTAAACTGTGGGCTAAAGGCAGTAGGAGTAGGGTTTTGTGGTACTACTGACCCCTTGGACAGCAAAATTTGCTCGACTCACGCTTCAACGGTCGCCTCAATCCGTGCTTCCATTTTGTCTTCCATCTCTTTTAGTATTCTCAAATACTCTGCCTCCTATTCCGCTCTACCCCTTGAGTGGCTTCGGTAAGTGTTAGATTCTTGGGGAATGCTAGTTTCCAAGAAACAACACTGGTTCCTCTAGTGCGACTAGGGTGCTCCTTAGTTCTGAGTGCTTGGGTGAGCACGTCTTTCTCCCTATTAGAAGTGCGAGTCCCTTGCCTCACCTCCTCAGTTACCTGGGAGATCCTCTAGATGAGTTTGCTCATGGGTTGATTTGAGGAGCTAAAGCTCCCATCCTTGGCGTGCCATACATTTCTCCCCATATAGTATAATACCGATCTGGGCTCCCAATCGGTGGTCTCAACCTCAACGCCTTCCTCAGCAAGGCAATCCATCTTTTGAAGTTCTATTTCAAATTTTGGCATCTTTTTGGCATAGCCACGAGAGCCAAGATGATGAGGAATCATCGCTTTCTGTGAATTCTCCTTATTCTTCCTACTTAGTTCTAAGTACTCCTCGGATAACCTGTATTCCTTGAAATCCTACTAGAAGTCCTTCTGCTTGCTAAACTGTCCACCATCGAAATCTAGTTCTTTATTTTAGAGGACAAAATTCTTGTATAATGTCCCCTTGAAATTCTTGAAGCATGTCCCCATGATTTCTTTTGCTTTTTTCTTGACTAACTCCCTATCATACTCGGCTGGGAAAGTGAAATACTCTAGGATCTTGACATCCCATATGTAATCCTTCTTGCTTTCGGGAACCCTCCACCGGTCATCATCTTTCCTAATCCACTTCTTGTACTTAATCGGGATAAAGTCCCTAACAAGTAACCCGAGGATAGTCTTGTATTTGGTCAAAGCTATAGGTGGTGAGATTGGATCCCTGAATTCATCAAACTCAGTAATGTGCTAGTGTGTATTCCTACCAACAGGAATCTTTGACACGCCTCGCTTGGATCTGGCCTTCCTGCTACTCAATCCCTCTGGCTCCTCGGCCGGCGGAGGCTCCTGCTAGAGACATCAAGTAAGCTATGACCCTCTCAATTGATTAGCGTGTGTGGCTACATAGTCACATGATACCAAAGTTACCTAGCCATCTTGGTCATTTTGACCTAAATCGAGCAGGCCGGATGGGGTCCATGGCTGCTCATTCTCACCGACCTGATTGACACCATCACTGTTTATCAGATCATGCGGCTCTCTTGTCCCAGCGATATCAACCGCTTCTTGTTGCCGATCAGTTCTTCGGCGACAGGGTAACAGGCGACGATGAGTCATGGCTGTGACACGATCATGGTTAGTTTTGGCCATGGACAACTACTAATAGCATATGTTCATATATATATAATATGTTTAATGCAAAGTCTAATAATAAGTCCACATACAACAAAGTCAAATAATAGCATATGTTCACCTAGAACAAATTCATTGTTTGATTGACCACATACAATGAAGTCCACCTACTCTTCTACGAAACTAAGCCTACATCAACTTCCAAATAAGAAAAGCGATGACCATAGCCATAAATAAAAGCATGACATCTTTCCAAGACCAAGGAGCAATTCTCCTAATCTTCACATCTCTGGCGGGTGGCTTCTCTTTGATCTCTAGTGCCAGCAGATGGCCATGGTTTGCATTCATTGAACCATAGTAGGCCAGTTGCCCATGGTTTGCAAGGTAGGCCAGATGACTATAGTAGGCCCTCAAAGCTTCAGCTTCTGTGTTTGTATTTTTTATGCAAATTACTAGGGTAGTGATTGACTTGAGCATAGCAATCTTCCCAGGTTCGATAAATCTCAGGCATGTGACCAACATGCACTACATACCATGCCATGGTTGCCTATACATTTAAGTAAATTAGGCATGTGGTAATGGTAACTCACTGAACAAGAGTTATTATTCAAGTTATATGGCCAAACTAAATCTATTTAATGATCTTTATCCTTGACATGATAAAAAAATTACCTCAATAATTGGACTGTTTATTATTCGGAGATCAATGTGGTTTAGTAATCATACTTGCTGTTGCTGCTGAGCCAATTTTAAAAGTTGTTTTTAACTTTTTTTTCTAGAACAAACATCTATAGATGCCTTTTTTTTAAGCATGCTATACATTCCATCAAAATCAATTGACACTCAATCGATAGCTAAACCAAGGAGTAATAGTTTAACACTCAATTGATAGCCAATTTTAAAAGTTGTTTTTAAATTTTTCTAGAACAAATAGTTTAGGGCCATGATTACTAGGTCCTCAACAAATCAGTAGGTAGCATAATCTCTTCAGGGAAAAACTAACTGGTTTATGTAACAGCATGTACATACAAGGATAGCTAAACCAAGGAGTAACAGCATGTAACCCAATCAAATAGGAATCGATTACTATTGGGAAGACAACAACCATGGGGCATTTCATCAAACATTTAGCTGGCAGTGAGCCACGCACTCACCATGGGGGTGGGAAAGCAGTTGTCCGTGCGCTCCTGAAGGCCTCGGTGGTGCTCTGGCATGGGGCGGTGGACGGCGTGGGGAGTGCTCCGGCGTGGGGCGGTGCATGGGCGTCGGCGTTGAAGAAGAGGAGCGCGGGGCTAGGAACGGTGGCGCGGGGGGTGGTGGATGGGTGCTCCAGTGTGGGGCGGTGCATGGGCGTCGGCATTGAAGAAGAGGAGCGTGGGGCTAGGAACGGTGGTGCGGGGGGCGGTGGACGGGTGCTCCGATGTGGGGTAGTGCACGGGCGTCGGCGTCGAAGAAGAGGAGCGCGGGGCTAGGAATGGTTGGTGCGGGTTTGAAATTTGGATAATTTCAACCCACGCTGGGCTTTTATACTAGACCTCATCACTGCCAGTTCTAATTATAAACCGACAGTGATGGGGGAGCATCACTACCGATTATAAGTCTAAACCGACAGTGATGTAGAAATATCACTACCAGGCCATTCTTTAAACCGACAGTGATTGCCGTGTAGCGGTCCCAACATAAGTAAGTTATTTTTTCTACTTCTTTCGAATACCTCCTACTAGCTCAACGGTTAAGACCCCGCAACTTAGCCCTTGATACCCGTGTTCGAATCTTGGGTGGCCCAATTTTTTTGGTTTAATTTTATAATTTATTAAGCGGTCTAAAGGTCAAAAAGAAAAAAATAAATAAACATTGGCACACATCCTATACTAGCGCAGCGGTTAAGTCTCTGAACTCTATAGCCCGAGACCTAAGCTCAAACCCAAGGGCTGGCACATTTTTTTTCATTTTTTATATATCACTGTCGGTTTTCAAAATAAACCGACTGTGATAACCAGCATCACTCTCGGTTTCTTCTCATCACTGTCGGTTTTTTTGAAACCAACAGTGATGTTTATATATATTAAAAAAATTCTTTTATACACTGAATAAATAGAAGCATATGTATTCCTATGTCGAAATGGCTTGAAATTTTTTTGGCAAGCATGCACACACAAATTAAGATCTCACAAAGGATCTTAGGTTTTTCTAATCATTTTTTATTTATTATATTTTTCTGTGTGCCGAATGAGACAAAAGAGGGTGAATTTCATCTTGGACCCTATAGATTTTTTTCATCCACCTCCACAAAATTCTTATCCCTAGGGCACATTAGAGCCTATGTAAAAGTTTGGCACCATTCCAGATCTTTTCGTGGGTAGACTCAGTTCAACCTATAATTAATCGGTGTCGTCACATGGAAATTCAATTAAACCTCAAAAGTAGCAAACCATCTCCAAAAATACCAAACAAGGTGTTTCCTTCGCACGTGGCACGTGCAAGCCTAAGAAAAAGTTTGAGACCAATATGACAACGGAATGTGTATGAACAACAAAAACCTTGATAACCTATGTATATAGTCATGGTTCGATGAAAGGGCATATGTTCCTCTATGAAGCATGTATACTCCGCCTATTTTGAAATGGCTTGAATTTCTTTGACCAGCATGTACACCCAAATTAAGACCCCACACAAGATCTGAGGGTTTTCTGATCATTTTTTTATTTATTATATTTTTCTCTATGCCGAATGAGACAAAAGAGGATGAATTTCATCTTGGATCTAATAGATTTTTTCATCCACCTCCACAAAATTCTTATCCCTAGGGCACATTAGAGCCTGTGTAAAAGTTTGGCACCATTTTAGATCTTTTCGTAGGTAGACTCAGTTCAACCTATAATTAAACGGTGTCGTGCGTGGAAATTCAATTAAACCTCAGAAAGTAGTAAACCATCTCCGAAAAATCCCAAACTTGGTGTTTCCTTCACACGTGGCACGTGCAAGCCTGAGAATAATTTTGAGACCATAACAACACTGAAATGCCTATGAACCATAGAAACCTTGATAACCTATGTGTATAGTCATGGTTCGATGAAAGGGTACATGTACCTCTATGAAGCATGTATACTCCGTCTATTTCGAAATGGCTTGAATTTTTTTTGACAAGCATGTAAACCCAAATTAAGACCCCACATAGGATCTGAGGGTTTTTTGATCATGTTTTTTATTTATTATATTTTTCTCTGTGCTGAATGAGACAAAAGAGGGTGAATTTCATCTTGGACCCAATAGATTTTTTCATCCACCTCCACAAAATTCTTATCCCTAGGGCACATTAGAGCCTGTGTAAAAGTTTGACATCATTCTGGATCTTTTCGTGGGTAGACTCAGTTCAACCTATAATAAAATGGTGTCGTCACGCAGAAATTCAATTAAACCTCAGAAAGTAGCAAACCATCTTAGAAAAATCCCAAACTTGGTGTTTCCTTCACACGTGGCACATGCAAGCCTAAGAATAATTTTGAGACCAATACAACACCAGAATGCCTATGAACCATAGAAACCTTGATAACCTATGTATATAGTCATGGTTCGATGAAAGGGCTCATGTACCTCTGTGAAGCATGTATACTCCGCCTATTTCGAAATGGCTCAAATTTTTTTTATAAGCATGTACACCAAATTAAGACCCCAAACAGGATATGAGCTTTTTCTGATCATTTTTTTATTTATTATATTTTTCTCTGTGCCGAATGAGACAAAAGAGGGCGAATTTCATCTTGGACCCAATAGATTTTTTCATCCACCTCCACAAAATTCTTATCCCTAGGGCACATTAGAGCCTATGTAAAAGTTTGGCACCATTCTGGATCTTTTTGTTGGTAGACTCAGTTCAACCTATAATTAAACAGTGTCGTCACGCAGAAATTTAATTAAACCTCAAAAAGTAGCAAACCATCTCCGAAAAATCCCAAACTTGGTGTTTCCTTCACATGTGGCATGTGCAAGCCTGAGAATAATTTTGAGACCAATACAACACCGAAATGCCTATGAACCACAGAAACCTTGATAACCTATGTGTATAGTCATGGTTCGATTAAATGGCACATGTACCTCTGTGAAGTATGTATACTCTGCCTATTTCGAAATGGCTTGAATTTTTTTTGACAAGCATGTACACCCAAATTAAGACCCACACAAGATCTGAGGTTTTTCTGATCAATTTTTTATTTATTATATTTTTCTCTATGCCGAATGAGACAAAAGAGGGTGAATTTCATCTTGGACCCAATAGATTTT
This sequence comes from Miscanthus floridulus, assembly GCF_019320115.1. Classification (NCBI taxonomy): domain Eukaryota; kingdom Viridiplantae; phylum Streptophyta; class Magnoliopsida; order Poales; family Poaceae; genus Miscanthus; species Miscanthus floridulus. The sequence continues at coordinate 77,298,806 of NC_089581.1, forward strand.
TTTCATCCACCTCCACAAAATTCTTATCCCTAGGGCACATTAGAGCTTGTGTAAAAGTTTGGCACCATTCCAGATTTTTTTGTGGGTAGACTTAGTTCAACCTATAATTAAACGGTGTCATCACGTGGAAATTCAATTAAACCTCAGAAAGTAGTAAACCATCTCTGAAAAATCCCAAACTAGGTGTTTCCTTCGCACGTGGCATGTGCAAGCCTAAGAATAATTTTGAGACCAATACAACACCGGAATGTATATTTCTAGTTGCCCAACAAATGTTACACGAATTACATGCCCGTATTGATGTCACGGATTATGTATCCGCTTGTATCGATGAAGTCCAATGCCCGTATGAGTGCACTCTCTCATGCCTCACAATACTGAAAGAATGGTCGGCCATAGATGTAACCTACTAAATGACCACTGCCCCTGTTAGTAATCCTTATGCTGTACTAGCGTCCTTCTATAGTGAGCTAGCCAAGGTTTCCATTGCAGAAGTCCCAATCGTACCCGAGTTGCTCCGTAGCTTGGTCTAGAACGGCCCACAAGCCACATGTAGCATAGGTAAGGTCCTATAGCGCCATCTACATGTGGAGAAAAAGAAAAAAAATAGAGAATGTTATTACAATAATAAACAACAAATAACCACAACTCAGGTATAAGTGACCATTTTACCACATCCGCATGGTTGTAGCTCGCAAACCATTCGCTTGCTTGTAGGACGGGGATATCACCAGCATTCAAAGCAAGTGCCTTGAAGTGCGAGAAATCAGGCACATCATAGCAAATACGTCGAAGTGCCTCTAAACAGATGCGCACGACACATAATTGGGCGCTTATCACGTCCGGGCTCTGTATTCCCGTCCCATGGATATGGTTATGATGATTTGAACCCCTTACAGGGATGAAAAACTGAGTTCACACGTCCATTATCGACCACTTGTATTTGATGTCGTGTTCTCAATGATGTCCAAGATAAAGAACCAGCTAAGTGTTGTTCACAGCCAATCTATTGGGGATATAGTCTGTGACATATATGCATGCAACAATGATATAAAGTAATTACACTTATTTGTTAGCATAAAAAAACAAAAGATGTTGGAAAATATTTCATACAATAGCTAGAACAGGGAAACATGGAGTGGCCACATTAGGAGCGAATGGCTCATCACCAGGGTGGAAACCTGGTTCTTGTGGTGGGGGAGGTCCGTTGTTCATACCACCTGATCGATAAAATGCAAAAAATATGAACAAAAAAATTCTTCCAAGTAAAATGTGGCAAAATAATTAAATATAGATCGAATGCAAGGAATAAGAATGTATATAAATGTAGAATGCAAAGAAACATGAAGATAAATATAGATCAAATGAATATAGATAGAATATTAGAGAAGACAACATATCAATACCATTGAAAAATACAGGAGCCATGACCAAATCACGTAGAGAGATAGAGTGGATGTCTTGAGAAGTGAGAGTGAAACATGAGAAATGAGACTGAGAGAGTTCGTAGGTGGGTGGGATCGATGTATGTGGCTGGCAGTTTGTTTTATATAGGGGGACATGGACATCACTGCCGGTTTTTAAATAGAACCGACAGTGAAGGTGGCCTCATGTGTGCACCATTTTGGTGGACTACGATGCATAACGATATATGTGGTTTGTTGTGAGAGGAAAACATTGTATCATGGCTAATAAGGCCTGGCTAAAACCAACATGCATGGAGAGGCTAGCTCCTGGCCGAGGGCCATTTTATAGGGGCTAGCAGTCGTGGTACATTTTTATTTCTGAACTAAAGTTGTCGGGGTAGGTGGAAGCAGTGTTCCAACTGTTGTGGTCATGGGAGTAATGTTGGCATGTGAGGAGCATCTACACATCACTATCGGTTTTAGTTTAAAAACCAACAGTGAATTGGGCCTTCTGTGTGGTTTGAGCAACCGACTGTGATAGAAGCTATCACTGCCGGTTTTAAAACCAAAACCGGCAGTGAAGTGCCTGCCACCATCGCAGCTTTTACTAAAAAAATATAAAAAAATGACTATCGGTTTGGAGCCTGCCATCATAGCGCTATCACTGTCGGTTTTAAAACCAAAACCGGTAGTGAAGGGCCCTGCCACCATCGTAGCCTTTTAGTAAAAAAATATAAAAAATGACTATCTGTTTGGAGCCTGCCATCGCAGCGCTATCACTACCGGTTTTAAAACCAAAACCGACAGTGAAGGGCCCTGCCGCCATTGTAGCTTTTTAGTAAAAAAATATAAAGAAAATCATAGTCTCATAGCCATTTTATAAAAAATATAAAAAAAATTCTGAGCCTAGGATTCGATCCTAGGTCTTGGGGTTCTTAGTTTCGAGCCTTAACCACTACGCTAGAATAGGGATTATATTAGAATTAGTTGTTCTTTTTCTTTTACCCTGTCATAATACACTACTAAATAATAAATGCAAAATAAAAAAAGTTTGGCCCACCTAGGATTTGAGCGCGGGTCTCAGAGTATAGAGTGTGCGGCCTTAACCGCTGAGCTAGGATAGGGAGTTCGCTTAGTTTGCTTTTCTTTATTTATTTATTAATAGAAATAATGCAGTTAGTTTACATTCTAAAATAACACAAAAAATTGTGTCTTGATTATTTAATTCTATGAAAATTAATTAATGGTCTATAATTATCAAATAATAGTATTTGTGAACATCATCTTAATATTTGATAACATAGTCAATAATTATATTATAGAGATGCGCACAAAATATACATTAAATATTTAGTGTGAATTACTGATACAACATATGCATAATGATTACATAGTTAACAATAATCTAACTATCTTTAGGTGCATCAACAATGAGGGCCTCATTGTGATCAATTCGTACATAAGTAGGTTCATCACCCTCTTGAAGCATAGGTAGGGGTACGTTCGCCATGAATGGAGGCATTTCCTGATAGCCCCTATAGTCTTCTTTGTACGTCACTCCATCGACACCGACAATCTTCCTTTTCCCTTCTAGGACTACTTTTAGCCTTCCTTTTGTCTTTTTGTCCCTTGCATAGAAGACTTGCATAACATCTCTTGCAAGGACAAAGGGGTCATCTCTGTATGCGGTCTTAGTGAGATCAATAGAAGTGAACCCTTCGCTGTCAGTGTTGATTTCCTCGAGACGGGCCCACTGGCAGCGAAAAAGAGCTGCCTTCAATGGACCATAGGCTAGCTCCCATATCTCCTCTATGAAACCATAGTATGTCGCCTGCACGTTGCCGTTTTCGTCGTGAGCATCAAAACGAACACCACAATTTTGGTATGTGCTCTTTCCATCTTGTTTTTTGTGTAAAATGTGAATCCATTGATCTCATACCCTTGGTACTTAAGATATGTACTTGAAGGTCCCTTGGCTAAGGCATCCAGTTGATTACCCAACTTTATTCCAAGCAAGCGACGTCGCAACCAGCAGACAAATTTCTCCTTATGTTTTTTATCCAGCTAAGCTTGTGACCTGCTTGGATATAGAGTTTGCAGCAATTTCCTGTGCTTGTCAATGTATGGCACACACCCTTGGCTTGCTAGAGAATAGTGAACTATGCCTGTCTGAAAGAAACAGGGTCATCTACTGTAACAAATTTCTCCCCGATCATTCCTTTTTCATGAAGTCTTCCCTCATGATGAGATTCTGGAACTCCGACCCTTTTGATGTCCAGATAATATGTGCAAAACTCAATTGCCTCCTCTGTTGACCATCCTTCAACCATACCCCCTTCTGTCCTGAATCTATTCCTAACATACCTCATGAAAACGTTCATCAATCTTTCGAAAGGGAACATCTGATGTAGGTACATTGGGCCAAGGGCTCTAATTTGGTCAACAAGATGAATGAGTAGATGCAATGAGATATCAAAGTAAGTCGGTGGGAAATGCATCTCAAGCCTAACAAGAGTTTTGGCTATGTCCCGCTACAGCTGCTCTAGCGTGGACACATCAATGACCTTTTTTGAGATCGCGTTGAAGAACGAGCAAAGCTTTATGATTGGGGCGCAGACCTTTGGGGGAGGATACCACACCGGGCAACAGGGAGTAGCTAAGTCATAATGATATGATAGTCATGGGCCTTCATAGGGCCATAGTTGAACTTGAGTTCTCTCATGTTCACTAGCCTCTTCGGGTTCCATAGTAGCTCGTCAGGACTTTGAGTTCATTGAAGAAAGAAATAAGCGCACGCTTTTCTTCCTTCTTTAATATCCATGACGCAACCAGAAGTTTGAACTAACCATTCTCTAGCTCCACAGGATGCAGCTCCTTCCTGATTCCCAAGTGTTGCATGTCCAGGCATGTGGCTAGTGAATCCTTCGATGTCCCCTCGGTGTCCATCAAGGTGTTAAGAGTGTTAGCACACACATTTTTAGTGATGTGCATGGGATCAAGACTGTGGCGTACACTCAGAAATGACCATTAAGGTAGTTTCCAAAAAACTGATTTTTTTCTTCTAAACGCTCCCATCAGGCACTGCTACTGCATTGTCCCCTTTCCTAAGGACAACCTCTAGTTTGTTGAGTTCTTGAAGTATCGTGGGCCTGTCTTGATATTTTGGAGCTAAGAGTTTCTCAATAGTACTGTTGAAATCTTTTCTATTCCTATGGTAAGGGTGATCCCTAGGTAGGAACCTACGGTGTCCCATATAAACTATCTTTGAGTTATTTGGCAGATTTACCGCATCGGTGTCATCCAAGCACTCGACACATCCAGTATAACCTTTTGTCTTCTCTCCGAACAATGAACCTCGACCTGGCAGGTCGGTGATTGTAGTGATAAGTACTCCCTTGATCATGACATGTTCCTTTGTGTACTCGTCCCAAACATCCGGCACACCCTTTTCAAACATCTCCACTAGTTTATCGATCACTAGTTCTAGAAACACATTGATGTCATTCCCAGGTTGTCTTGGCCCTTAGATCAGTAGTGGCATCTAGATGTATGACCACTTCATATAGACCCAAGATGGAAGGTTGTATATACAGAGCGTCACTGGATAGGTGCTATGATTGCTTCTAACCTGGTCAAAAGGATTCATCCCATCTATGCTCAAAGCAAACCAAAGGTGCCTTACCTCTCCACCGATGTCCTTATAGAACATAGTATTGATAGTCCTCCAGTCATGCCCATCGACGGGGTGCCTCACCATTGTATCTTTCTTACACTCTTTGCCATGACATCACAATAGCTTGGCTGACTTTGCACAAGCAAACATCCTATGCACCCAGGGAGCTATAGGGAAATACCAAATGACCTTTATGGGACCTCCTCTGGTCTTGGTACCCTCATCTAACGACCCTTCCTTGTACTGTGGAGCTTCACACTTGGGGCACTTGTCCAAGTCTTTGTATTTTTCTCCATGGTACAATATGCAATCATTGGAACACACATGGATTTTTTTCAACCTCGAGGCCGATGGGGCAGATCATTTGCTTGGCCAAGTATGTCTTTTTTGGCAACTCGTTTTTTCTCAGAGCATTTTCCTTATTATACCTAACAACTAATCGAAGCCTTTATTGCTCAATCTGTTTGTTGATTTGAACTCTAACAACATGATGTCGGCTTATAGTTTGCTCATTGGACAATTCCTATATAATGGGTTTTTGCCATCTTGTCTCATTTTCTCTAGCTTTCTCAGCTGTCTTTCACTAAGACATTCGGTCTCTACATTACGTAGCAGCTGAGAAATGCCATCGTTATCCTCGGTGTCGTCAGCTAGCGTGTTCCTAAACACATTATTAACTGTGGCCATAGGTTTCATGTTGACACCGGGTTCCTCGTCAGCATCATGGATGGCTACATTAGACATGTCCATATCATCATTGTTTCCCTGTAGAACATTCACACCAACCTCACCATGCATAGTCCATATCGTATGTTTGGCATGAACCCCCTGGTAATCAAGTGCGATCATATAGACTCAATTTGATGAAAGTTCCTATGATTCTTGCAATCTTTGCATGGGTAGAAGACAGGGTTCCCATTCCCAGCATGGGCTTTGGCATCGGTGATAAACTGGCTGACACCATGCATGTACCGCTTGTCCATTCGGGATAGATGCATCCACCCTCAATCCATCTCTGCACAAAAAAATACTGAGACAGTAATTACAAAGAATTAATAAGAAATTGAGCTTCATGAACTACAATTGTAGCTCGAAAGTACCATTTTTGGAAAACATTATTGTACACTAATTATTGAAAAATTGAAATTGGTAGCCCCAGCCCTGTAAATTGAAAATCATAGTAAAAAACAAGTATTGCACAATATTGAAGAATAGCTATTCTACTCTACTTCTAAGAACTAATTATAGCATCACATACTAACAATGATGATCTTGACCACCATGGAATAATTAGCTAGGAATTTAAATGTGTTCATAGACACCAACCTTTTGGATGATGGATTCACCACAATTTGAGCCTTGCACAAATGTCCAATTGGAAAAGTGCTCTCTAGAATGGAGAAAGAACTAGAATGAGAATCAAGCAATGTAGCCATCAAATCGAAGCTAATTAAGCAACAAAATCAAAGGAGTGGATGTTTGTTACTAACCTTAAAGCAAAAAGATCAAGCCATTCTTCAAAATCCAAGCACTAGCTTCATGGTGAAGAGCAGCCACAACAATGGAGGGAAAGGTCCAAACACACGCCTCTATTCAAGGGATGGAAGAGAGGAGGAAGGAGAGGACAACTATAGCCTTTTTGTGTTGTAGGCTTATCACCGTCGGTTCTTGGCTAGAACCGACAGTGATAGAGCCCAATCACTATCGGCTCTTGGCTTAAACCGGCAGTGATGAGTGTTCGCCAAAACACTACCGGTTCAAGCCAAAAACTGGCAGTGATGTGGTCCTTCATTGCTGGTTTTAGCCCAGCACCAATCATTTTTTCATTTTCAAGCTCATAACCGGCAGTGAAGGTACATCACTGCCGGTTCTCACAAATTCGGCAGTGATGAGGCCGGTAGTGATGTGCAAATCTGGCGTAGTGGGTGGGGGCCGGTCACAAGGCACGAGGTTCACCTAAGGTGCTAGACACCCCACCTACATCTCAAACCCTAACCGATCTAGAGAGGAGCTGCTGCCAGCGACGGGAAGCACCGCCACCGACTTCACCCCACCTCTGCACCACTGCCACCACGACCGCGCCTTCACCGCCGGACTTCACCGCACCACTGACAAACAACCCCATGGTCAGCTTGTCTTCTATGAAGGTGGCCGATGGTTTGCACCTCCGCACCCTCTCCCTCTCTTCCTCTATCGCTAAATCCCATACTAGTTAATGTTCTAGGACTTGCTGTTTATCCAAAATGTTAGTATACATGCTAGATCTATGGCTAGTGGATCCTATAATTTCTATCGATGGTATCAGAGCCTTACTAGGCGTAGATCTAGCTTTTGAGGCAGACCAGAATGAGAAAGTAGGAGGGGATTCGATTTACGAATCGAATCAAAACCCTAACCCTAGAAGGGGAATGGATAGATCGGGAGAGGAACTTACTAGGGCTACTCCACCGCTGTCGCACCATCATCGCGAGAAGATAGCTCTACCGTTGCGTGGGAGAATGAGTTGAGCCACACACTGTTGGGCACAGAGTGCCGCCATAGTGGCTCAGGCTCAGGGCAACGTCGTAAGTCCGCTCGACGGCGGCGCACTCAGCCTCGGGTGAGCACGCTCGTTGGTGAGGGGCCCCCGGCGGTGGCACCATTTCTCTTTGGTCGCCATGTTTTGGCTAAGAAGGGGAGAGAGAACCAACCGCCGTGGCGTAGAGAGAGAAAGGGGAGGGGCGAATGAGCAAGGGTTCTGGCGTGCACGACCGACCGGGTGGTTATGATCTGGCGATCAGCGTGGACAGTCGTTGGATTTGATCCGACGGTCGGCGTTCGCTGGACCAGCTTTCAGCCCGGGCGGGTGAGGGAATTCCCGGCCTAGGCCTAGGTTGCGGCCTAGGCATGGGGACAGCACGGCGCGCAAGGCTGACTGTTCCATTTTTTGGCGCTGGGCCACGATAGCGCATAGCGCGCGAGTGATTTTTGGCCCGAATGCATAGTAACATTTACGAATTGTTATTCATAAGCAATTTTTGATGTTTTTTTGTCAAATTTAAATCTCTATCAAAATTTGAACCAATGGGATAAGTTTTTCAGAGAGCAAATGAGTACAGTAAAATGCTTCTAAAAAGTAGATAAATAATTTTTTCATGTTTCCACTGCAAAGGTTAAAATTTATTATCTTCTAATTAAATTTGAACTAACAGGAGAATTTAATTTGAAGAGTAGTTAAATTTAATTCAGTAAATTATAATATTGTTATTTTTCTAACCAACGTTGATAACAGTAATATTATAATATTTGTTCATAAGGTTTTTCATGCATTAATTCTATTTTTGCCCAACGGTGATGTAGAATTAGTGTATAAGAAAATTATATGTTTTAATTTTGACCAACGTTAAATTAAGGCATACAATTATTATGTCAATTTTCTCACTTTCTCTGATGGTGTTTTTTAGGACTCAACCCAATGGCATTTATCTCGCACATACCGCCTCTTGAAGGGGCAACTATAGTGTATGGTGAGAGAAGTATAAACTAGCACTTGCGCTGTCTGAAAAAATGACCTAACACTTATCTCCCCGTGTCCTACTGAGCCAGTAGACCCGGTGATAGAAGAAAATGAGTCTGATGCTGATTTTACTGCTCGGCAGCGAGATCAAGCAGTAGTGTGGATGAAATATGATCTCAAACACAAGAAATGGGACATTTCGAAACCGCAAGTGCTTGATGGTGGCTAAGTCCACTATTTTAGATGCGATAAGAGGGTCTATCCCAGATTGTGATACCGCCATAGAGTATCTTAAGAAAGTGGAGAGTCAGTTTACTGGCTCTTCAAAGGCTTATGCTAGTACTTTGATCAAGAAATTGTTCAATGAGAAATACACTGGTGGTGGTATCAGAGAGCACATAATGAAGATGAGCAACACGACTTCGAAGTTGAAGCCAATGGATTTGGGGCTCAAGGATGAGTTCCTGATTCATTTGGTTTTTGCTTCCTTGCCTAAGGAATATGAAACCTTTGTTGTTAATTACAACATGCAGCCCAATAATTGGGATATAGAGAAGCTCATCGCAATGTGTGTTCAAGAAGAGGAAAGGCTGAAAAGCTCACAAGGTGATTCTGCTAACCTTGTGAAGGATAACAAAAAGAAGAACTTTAACAAGAATGCCAAAGCGCCTCAGAATGACTACCATCCGTAGAACAACAATGCTCAAATTGAGAAGGATCAGTATAAATGGTGCAAAAAGCATGGACATTATTAGAGGGACTGTCCAGACTTCCTGATGAGCCTTCTAAAGAGAGGTGAGGATTTCATTACATTCATAGATGAGTCCTTGTATTTAAGTTATGCAAAATCTACTTGGTGGATTGATTCAGGTGCAACTATTCATGTTGTAAATTCATTACAGGGATTCCATACAAGGAGGATCCTGCAAAGAGGACAAAGAAAAATTAAAGTAGCAAATGGAGTTGAAGCTAAAGTTGAAGCCATTGGAGATCTCTCTCTATAATTAGATGATGGTTTTAGACTTCAACTTTTAGATATTCTTTATGGACCATCTTTGTGTAGTAACTTGATTAAGTGATTCATGATTAGATGATGACAGATATGATTGCCATTTTGGTAATGACAAATGTTAGTTTTTGTATAATAATAAGTGTGTTGGTCTTGCTTTCCGACAAGACAAGTTTTATTTATTATCACTTTCTAAGAATGTGAATGCTGTGAGCACTGAGAATGAGAATGTCTCCTTGTCTATGAATGCAAGTAATAAGCGGAAGAGAGTTCATGATACATCATTGAAATTATGGCACTATCATTTAGGCCATATTTTGAGGGAGAGAATAGAGCGATTGATTAAGAAATCAATTCTTCTGCCTTTAGAATTTTCAGATTTAGAACAATGCGTAGATTGCATAAAAGGAAAGTATGTTAAGAAAATAAAGAAAGATGACAAACGAAGCATAGGAATTTTAGAAATAGTTCACATAGACATCTATGGTCCTTTTCCTATGAGGAGTGTGGATGGTTATGATTCATTTATAACATCCACAAATGATTATTCTTGTTTTGGCTATATTTATCCAATTAAGGAAAGATCGGAAGCATTGGATAAATTTAAGATATTTAAGGTTCAAGTAGAAAATCAGCACAACATAAAGATTATGGTAGTAAGATCCGACTATGGGGGAGAGTACTACGGTCGACACACCCCATATGGCCAAGTTCCTGGACCTTTTGCAAGGTTTTTACTGGAAAATGGCATAGTAGCCCTGTATTCTACATCGGGTGAGCCTCAGTAGAATGGAGTAGCTAAAAGACGCAACCGTACCTTAATGGATATGGTGAGAAGCATGATAAGTTACTCTTCTTTACCAATAAGTTTATGGATGGAGGTGTTGAAAACCACCATTGATAATCTTCATCGAGTGCCAAGTAAGTCGGTGCCCAAAACACCATATGGGTTGTGGACAAGAAAGGAACCCTCATTTAACTATTTACGTGTGTGGGGTTGTACAGCTGAGGCAAAAGTCTTTAACCAAAACATAGGAAAGTTAGACTCCAAGACAGTCAGTTGCCATTTCATTGGCTATCCAAAAAAGTCAAAAGGTTACCACTTCTACTGTCCTGGCAGACAAACAAACTTTGTAGAAACAAGACATGTTGTGTTCTTAGAGGATGATACGATAAGGGAGAGCATGGTAGCATGAGAAATTAATTTTGAAGAGAAGCAGGCATACATGCCCACTCCGATGGTTTAGGAGACATTCTTCACGCTACCTGTTGTTGCCTTGTCACACCTATTGTTAGTTCTCCTGTGGCAATAATGAATGAACATGAGAAACCTATCGTCTAGGATCCCATAGAACCTATTGTCACACATGAGGAGGAGCAACAATAGCCTCATATAGAATAAACATCATCTAACGAGGCCCCTAGAAGGTCTTAATGAGTTAGGAGATCAGCCATTCCTGATAACTACAAAGTCTATGATTGTGAGGAGTTTTAAATGGATGGTGATCCTACCTCATTTGAAGAAGCCATTAGAAGCGCTCATTCATCAAAGTGGCTTGAAGCCATGGAAGATGAAATGAAATTAATGAAAACCAATGGTGTTTGGGACTTAGAAATAATTTCTAAAGGAGCCAAGACAGTAGGTTATAAATGGGTCTATAAAACCAAACATGACTCCAAAAGGAATATATAAAGATTCAAAGCATGACTTGTGGTGAAAGGCTTCACGCAAAGAGAAGGTATAGATTATAATGAGACATTTTCTTCAGTCTCATGTAAGGATTCTTTTAGAATCAAAATGGCGCTTGTAGCATGTTACAATTTAGAATTACATCAGATGGATGTAAAGACGACGTTCCTAAATGGGGATCTGGAGGAAAATGTTTACATGGCACAATCAAAAGGTATTGTTGTGGAAGGAAAAGAATGTATGGGATGCCGCCTGAAGAAATCCATTTACGGATTAAAACAAGCTAAAAAGACAATGGTATTTGAAGTTTGATAGTACAATAAGCAAGTTTGGGTTTCAAGAAAATGTAGAGGACAATTGCGTTTATGCAAAGTTCAAGAATGGGAAATACATTTTCCTAGTCTTGTATGTGGATGACATCTTGCTCGCTATTAGTGATGTTAATCTAATACTAAAAACAAAGAAGTTCTTGTTCTCGAAGCTTGATATGAAGGATCTTGGTGAAGCTTCATTCGTCCTAGGAATAGAGATTCACCAAGATAGAGAAAACAGAGTTTTTGGATTATCACAAAAGGCATACTTAGAAAAAGTTCTAAAGAAATACAGTATGCAAAATTATAAGTCTTCACTTGCTCCCATAGTCAAGGGCGATAAATATGGGGAATTTCAATGTCCCAGGAACCAATATGAGATCGATCAAATGAAAGCGGTTCCATATAGTTCAGCTATCAGAAGTTTATAGTATGCTCAAGTGTGTACTCGCCCTGACCTAGCATTTGTTACCGGGTTACTTGGCAGATATCAGAGTAATCCATGAATAGAACACTAGAAATTAGTAAAGAAAGTTTTGTGTTACCTACAAGGTATGAAGGGTCTTATGCTAATGTATAGAAGATCTGATTCCATGCACATAGAGGGGTATACAGATTATGATTATGTGGGAGATGACAGAAAGTCCATGCTGGATACATATTCACTCTTGTAGGAGGAGCTATATCATGGAAAAGCTCAAAGCAAACTATCACCACATCGTCCACAATGTATGCCAAGTTTGTAGCATGTTATGATGCCACAGGGCAGGTGAATTGGCTGAAGAAATTCATGCCGGGGTTGAAAGTGGTAGATGACATACATAAGCCACTCAAGTTATACTGCGATAATAATCTAGCAGTATGTTATACTCACAACAATAAGTCAAGTGGTGCTGTCAAACACATTGATATAAAGTATTATGCTATGAAAGATAAAGTCCAAGATCACATAATTAGTCTTGAGCATACAAGAACAGAAAAGATATTCGTGGATCTGCTTACAAAAGGCTTACCACCCAGCGTGTTTAGAGAACACTTAGCCGGTATGGGTTTAAGGGAAAGCCTATGATTCCTAGACAATAAGGGCCTAGTTGAGAATCTGTTTCAATAAAGAGAGGTGTATTGTAGCTGTTTCATCTAATGGAAACAGACCATGATGATGAGACATGCTCTATGCACTGATCTGTGATGGAATAGGAACAAGATAAAGCAAGTAAGTTGAGTTTATGTCATAAGGAGAGATCAAGGGGGAGAATGTCGGCCAATTACGCCCTTGGATCTGTGCTCTGATCGGGGGCTCCCAACCGCTCCATGGTTGGTAGGCCCCATCGCGCAGCGCCATAAAAAGGGAGGTGGGGTGTAACACCTCTGGTGTTTTAAACCCTAAAATATGCCATGTCATCATATGCATTGCACATCATTTTTGTGTTAGTGAAAATTTTGATATGTATTCACTAAAACAAGTTTATTTTTATGATGATATGTGTTGACTTGTATGGACGAATCCATTTCGAAACCTTTGTATTGAATTGGAATTCCGAAAACCCTAATTTCTAGCATTTAATTCTACCCTGGAAAACCTAATTCAAAATCTAAGCACATTTTGGAGTTGAGCCTAAAATCAAAAGGGTAGAGCTTGTCAATGTGTACAAAGTTGATTTTTGGAGTTTTCAAAGTTGTTATATAAAATTTGAAGTAATTTGAAAAGGGATAAATTCTTAAAGTGTCCGCTTTTGATTTTAAACTTGCATTTTAAAATGTAGACATAATTTGAGTATGGTTATTAAAGGAAAGTTGTAGAACTTTGGATTTGGAGCAACTTTTATTTTTGGAGATTTTTGAGTTACCATAAAAATTTGAGAGTAATTTGAAAAATGGTTTGAGTGGCAATTCGGTAAATATAGTGAATAGTGCCACCAGGCTACACCTCACCGTCGGTGAGCTTCCGACGGCTTCCAGGTGCGCCCGTGGCCATCTTCAACTTCGCGCTGGCATGGGAAGGCTGCTATGTATCTTCTCCTTGCTTCTTGGCCGTGCTATAAAGCCTACGCCGTCACCGTTCTTCTCCGTTTCCTCTCCTCTGCTTTTCCCGACGTCGCCACTTAGCTCCGTCGAGCTCGTGCCATCGCCGTAGCGCCCTCCCGGTCTCAGCAAAGCATACCATAGCTCCGCCTACTCCTTGCAAACCTAGCCGACTAGTCCTAGGCATCAGTTTTTGCTGGGAAACGCTGCACACTGTCGTTCTTCCTCGCGGCCGGCCGCAACACCACCGAGCTCGTTTCTTCGTGGCCAGCAAGCTCCGGTAGCTTTCTCGATCTCTCAATCCTGGATTCATCATTACCATGTTGCTTTGGTGCTTTGTGGCCCTTTGATTGATCCGTTCCTCCACTATAGATGCTAGAACGCCACCGTCGACGACAGCTTGCGCTGTCATGTCTGCGGTGATCGACGACAAGCCTTTCTGTTGCTCCTCCGGTTCAGCCATCAGCTCGAGCGTGTTTGGGGTGAGCTGCTGAGTCTTCCGAAGCATTTTGTTCAACCGCTACTGGCCTCACTTCGCCGGCATAATGCAGCCGCACCGCCATGGCCACCATGGCTAGCGTCGAGCTCGGACCAAGCTGTAATTGGCATAGCTAGTACCACTAACCGAACCGCCGTGAGTTGGGGAACATGGTAGTGCCTTGGTCGTGGCTGGAGACCTCACCGTCAGTGAGAAACTATCGGTCAGAGGGCCTTGCCACCGTGGTCAGCGCGGGCTGATAGGGGGTCACGTTGTCATTGACCGTTGAAGTGAAAATGGATTTTTCTATTTTGCACAATTGATTAAATAGTGCTATGAATTATTTATTTTGTGTAGAATTAAATAGAGCGCCAAAATTTATGAAATTTTTTGTGTGACCTCTTTGAGATGTAAACTATTTAGGAAAAATATTAAATGTTATTTTTCAGTATATTTTGAATGTGATAAAAATTGCTCAAATTAATTAATAAATGGGGTTCCATGATTTTTCTAGGCTTAAATAATTATCCAAAAATATGAAAATTGTTTTGCCACTTATTTATCATGTGATGAGTCTTCACAAAAATTTTGAGCTCATTTGGAGAAAGTTGATTTATTTCATAATTACTAATTAGTTATTAATTAATAAAAACAAATAGTAAACCCTAATGATTTAGGTTTTGTTTGAATTTGGGATTGAGTGATGACCTTGGGTCATTAGTATATAATGATCCTTGGCAATTAAAGTAAGTGTTTGAGTTTATGAAAAGGTTTATTCAGTTGTTGGTTTGCAACTGTACTACGAAGGAAAGTTGTATTCAAGTTACTAACTTTTGCATCCATCGTCAATCATCATGTTTTATATCGCGCATCATATTAAACATGGCATTATTACTATGTGTAGTGAACAAAAGTGAGAACATGGTAGTCAACCAACTTTTTGAGGGAGTTAATCCGCCTATTGAGGTCAGGTTTGATATCTGTGGAACATCTTCGGAACCTGACTTTTCTGACAATCAAGGCAAGCCCCGGATGCATTTAAACCTACCTTGTGTTTTACAAATTTACATCTTTTGTTATTAATTTTTGCATTAAGTGATTAGGAGTTGAGTGGAAACCTAATTGGTGCATTACCAACCTTGTTTTTCCATATCAACCTTGTTACCAGCTTTAATTTGAGAATGCCTAATTATGCTTAGCCATGCTTAGACCGATAAAAGTTAGGTGATTACCTATCACCTGTGAGATATAAATGGATTTTTGGATATGATTGGTTATTTATGTTATCATGAGATATAATCTTGTGGAGTAATAAATCTAGACTGGGCGAACTCGGTGTATGAGAGCCACATGACATGGATGTCTTGTGAGCGGGTTCTTTCTGCCTGTGTCGATTAAGAACCGTCCGTTGTTGAATTGCATGTGGTGAGACTTTGTAGAACTAGCCGCATACTCCGGTAAGCCTTAACTCGGCTATTCTATTATGAGAATGGCTACTCATGCACTGGGAGTGGAGAGATGGCGAGAGTAGCGTGTACCCACGTGGCAATGGGCTGGATTGGTGGAGTACTGTATTCTCGGGTGGTGCGGACCCGTTCTTGTTTTAGAGGATCTAGGGGTAGGTTGGTATATGTAGGTCAGGGACCTGCATATGTCATGTGGTTGGGAATCCCTAGCTAGGTTATAATCGGTTTGAATCATCATTGCTCCTCAGTTATGGAGACTCAACTCACTGTTCATCATCGTAGTTAATAAATGAAACTTGAGGAAGTTTTGAGAAAAAGTTTGATATGAAGGTCATGATCTCAATACGGATCATGGCAGATTCATATATGATTTTGATAAGGATTAAATGTTGAAAGAAAGAATCTTTTTAAAGAGCTTTTATGCAAAAGAACCTTGTTTATTGCTAAAGCCTTACCTTGAATCCCTGAGCCTACATTCCTGAGTCTTATCAATTTTTATTCTGGTTAAGTCTTGTTGAGTACTTTTGTACTCAGAGCTCGTTAACCCTTGTTGCAGGTGAGTCTCATGAGCAGGTCTGCTTTGGATCGTGCTGCGTGACTATTTTTCAAATCGAAGATGACAAGTAAATGTGTGGTCCTTGGGCAGGGCACTTTCTTTGTGTGTTATGTTTATGTTACTAATGTCACTCCACCACTATGGTTTGTAATAATAACCGTACTTAGTTTGTGAAACAACTATTTTGTAACTAAGTTATTGTAAGACTTTCGCTATTTTACTCTGATGTATATTAATGAATAAACTGTTGTAATACTGCAATGACTCTGTGATGGATCCTGCTCAAAAAAAAATCATGGATGATTCGGGGTTCTCCGAGGACACCCGACAGTCTTCTTAAGTTACTGGGAACATATGCATAGTCATCAAAGGTCATTGGACAGGTGCATGTGGGCCCTATAATTTAGGAGGTTCTGCCACAGAATGGTATTAGAGCCGACCATTACAAAGTTTTTGTAGTATTGTTTTACAAAAACTTCAAAACAATTTGGGGGCAAATAAATTTAATCTGTTAATTTGGTCCAAATTGCTTCCGACTTATCTTAATTCATTATCGCCATTCCTTATTTGATTAAAAAGGTTTTATATGGTGGAGTAGTAATCTTATTATGCCCTATATAATAAGAACTATTGTTTATGTACCTTATGAGTTTTGATGTTTAAGTTTCATAAGTACAATTCATGCATCATGATTAATCCACTTGTTAATTACTTTCCCACTTAGTCTGGGTTGAGTAGTATAAGTCCTATTCTTGCTACTCTCTAGACTTTTCTCAGAGTTTCTTACTATATTAAATCTTGCTTTCTACAGTATGGCTCATACCAAGGTAACGCCCTGTAAATCTGTTGGACCCAAAGGAGTTCCTCGTCACTAGCTTGCCCCTAAAAGTGATGGTTCTAGCAGTAGCAGCTTTAGGCCTAATCCCTAGGCTGAGGTACAGAGACTTTTAGCAGAATTAGCATAGGCTACTAGAGATAGGGCCTTGGATGCCATCCAGGTGGGCAAGTTATAGGATCAATTGAGGTGTCTCACCACCGCTCATAAGAATTGTGAGCGTATGTTACTTCATATGGTGGAAGGAAGAAATGAAGCTTGGCATAGAGAAGATGTAGCTAGAGCTCGAGTTCATGAGTTAGAGTTTTATGTAGAAGACTTAGAAGAATATTATACCAATCTGCATGAAGAAGTCCATAGGATGAACAATCTCCTAAATCCAAATCATGAGCCTCAAGCTAATGTGATGGACCTAGGCGTCGTCATAGCAGATGATGATGAGCCTAAAGAGGAAGAAGAAGAGGATCTAGAAGAAGTAGTGGTGGTCAATGAAAGTGATGATGAAGGCAGAAATGTTTCTAGAATGGATACCGATCCCGAGGTTTGATGTGATCAAGGAGAAGAGTAGAGTTGTAATATAGTGAGTTCTAGTCAAGCTAGGTAGTCTTGCCTAAGTGCAAACTTGTGTATAAATAAGTAAACCTAATGTAATGTGTTTGTAGTAAGCTCTTTTAATATTTCAATAAATGCTTGTGAGTAAAGTTTAGTTTGTCATGAAAAGATGCCTCGTACTCGGGCTTCGGATATTCCTGGTTCTTCGTAAGACGAGGGTGGTGTTCCTGATCCACCACCAGTTCTGCCAACTTTGGCTGATGCTATCGTGGCACTGGTCCATGTGATCATAGATAATGCTCGGTTGCTTCGGGAGTTAGCTAAAAGCAATTAGAATATGATGCAAGGGAATCGTGGTCATAATCATCAAAGGTAGGAAGCTACGTATGTTGACTTCATGGATACACGACCACCAGTATTTACCAAGGCCGATGAACCACTTAAAGCTGATGATTGGCTTCGTACCATAGAGCAGAAGTTCAACCTCATTCCATGCACTGAGTTCCAGAAGCCTATTTTTTCTGCCCAACAGCTTAGAGGTGCAGTAGGTGCTTGGTGGGTGAACCTTGTGGCCATGCAACCAGCCGGTACTCGGTTAACTTGGGCCGAGTTCCGCACTGCTTTCCATGCCCGTTATATTCTAGAGGGAGTTATGGCCATGAAGCTGGATGAGTTTCTTGCTTTGAAGCAAGGTGATCAAACAATCATGCAGTATGTGGGGAAGTTCAATCACCTTTCACAGTATGCACATGAGCATATCAACATGGATGCCAAGAAGAAGAAGTGGTTCATGTGTGGTCTTAGTACCAAACTTTAGACCATGATGACTACCTACACAAATGTCACATATCATGAGGCAGTTAACATTGCTATTGCTTCAGAGGAGAAATATCGGTAGCATAAGGAAATTAAGAAGAAAAAGAGCATGCCATATGGGTCTTACAGTGGCAATCAAAAGAGATAGAAGATAATTTATCATACGGTGAATCACAACTGTCCTCCTTATCGTTCGCCGTAGTTCCAAGCCGGGCAGCGACCAAATGTCCTTCCTACTATAACTTACCCGAACTCACAACAGACAAATATTCCTGGAGTTCGTGCTCCAACACCCCAAGGCCACAATTACCCATGTTTAACTGTGGGAAGTTAGGTCATTTCTCTAGGGAATGTCCGTATCCTAAGTAGTACAATCCAAATTTTCAGAAAGCTCCTAGAAATCAACAACAGGGTCAAGCTCAGGACAAGAACAATAACCAAAATGCTCAGAAGGGCAAAAATGAAAAGAAGACGGGGTGGGTTTTCTATACTCAAGCTGGGGAGATTCTAGAAGGGGAACTTGTGATGCTAGGTATGTTTCCTATCACCGATCATCCTGTAGTTATGCTTTTTTATTCTGGTGCATCTCATACATTCATCAATAGAACCTTTGTCATAAAGCATGAAATTCCAATTGGGGAAACAAAGGAGAATTTTTATATACAGTCACTTGGGGGATGTCTGTGTACTAAGGAAATGGTGTACTAGGTACCCATAAACCTAGGTGGGCACATTTTTCCCACTACCATGATTATTTTAAAAGATCAGGATATAGATGTGATCCTGGGTATGAACTGGATGTATCAGCATAAGGCTGTTGTAGATACTTTGAATAGGACAATAAGGTTGAGTTTGCTAGACTGTAATTCTCAGCTTCTTATCCAACTTCCAATCTTAAAGAGATCAGTGGAAAAAGTTTGTGCAACTTCCGTCAAAGAAATTAGAGATTTCCCTGTAGTCTATGAATTTCCATATGTTTTTCCTGAAGATTTACCCGGCCTTCCACCTGATAGAGATGTTTAGTTTGGAATAGATCTGAAGCCTGGTATAGCTCCAATCTCTAGGAGAGCTTATAGGATGCCTCCCAAGGAATTAGCTGAGTTGAAGACTCAATTGCAAGGGTTGATTGATAAAGGTTTTATCCAACCTAGTTCATCACCTTGGGGATGTCCTGCAATTTTTGTGAAAAAGAAAGATGAGACCCTGAGATTGTGTGTTGACTATTGACCATTGAATGAAGTGACAATTAAAAATAAATATCCCTTACCTCGGATAGATTTACTTTTTGATCAACTAGCTAGAGCCAAGGTTTTCTCCAAGATTAATTTGAGGTCAGGATATCATCAAATCAAAATTAAGCCTGAAGATATTCCCAAAATGACATTTACCACCAGTTATGGATTATATGAATACCTGGTAATGTCTTTTGGTTTGACGAATGCCCTAGCTCACTTCATGTATCTGATGAATTTAGTATTCATGCCTGAGCTAGACAAGTTTGTAGTATTCTTTATTGATGACATCTTAATATATTCCAAGAACAAGAAAGAACATGCTGACCATCTCAGAGTTGTTCTGACACGCCTAAGAGAACATCAGTTATATGCCAAGTTTAGTAAATGTGACTTCTGGTTAAAGGAAGTATAGTTCTTAGGGCATGTCTTGTCAGCTGAAGGAGTTGTAGTAGATCCAAGCAAAGTTAAGGATATACTAGATTGGAAACCACCAACCACTGTTCATCAGGTTCGAAGTTTTCTAGGAATGGCGGGTTATTACCGTCGTTTCATTCTAGATTTCTCTAGAATATCCAAGTCCATCACTAGATTGTTGAAAAACCAAGCCAAGTTTTTCTGGTCACCTGACTATGAAGAAGCTTTCTAGACCTTAAAGAGATTATTAACCACTGCACCAGTGTTAGCACAACCAGATATCGAGAAGCCGTTCGACGTTTATTGTGATGCTTCTGGTATTGATATTGGGTGTGTATTGATGCAAGAAGGTTGAGTCATCGCCTATGCTTCTAGACAACTTAAGCGACATGAAGAACATTATCCAACCCATGATCTGGAGTTAGCAGCAGTTGTCCATGCTTTGAAGATTTGGCGGCATTACCTGCTTGGATACTTGTCATATTTATACAGATCACAAGAGTCTAAAGTATATCTTTACTCAATCAGAATTGAACATGCGGCAAAGAAGATGGTTAGAATTGATTAAACATTATGACTTGGAGGTGCATTACCACCCTGGTAAGGCAAATATGGTTGCGGATGCACTTAGTCGTAAGAGCCATTGCAATTGCCTGACCATGAAGACAATGGAACTGACTTTATGTCATGAGATGGAGAAGTTAAAAATAGAGATAATTCAACAAGGTAGTTTGACCAATATAACTATTGGATCAACTATTCAAGACCAAATTATTGTCGCTCAGAAAGAAAATAAGGGTATAGCCCATATCAAAGAAAGAGTCAAGAATGGAAAAGCGGCATGCTTCAGAATAGATGATGTAGGTGTACTATGGTTCAAGAATTGCCTTGTGGTACCAAAGGTTCCTAAGTTGTGACAGTTGATTGTTGAAGAGGCACATACCACCAGGTTCTCTATTCATCCGAGAAGTAATAAGATGTACCATGACTTGAAACAGAGATTTTGGTGGACCAAAATGAAGATAAAGATTGCTCGATATATAGCCAAGTGTGATACTTATCAAAAAGTAAAAGCTATACATTTGAGATCCGCTGGAGAGTTACAGCCATTGCCTATTCCAACTTGAAAGTGGGAGGATATTAGTATGGACTTTATCATTGGTCTACCCAAGATATCAAAAGGTTTTGACTCAATATGGGTTATTGTAGATCGACTAACCAAGTCAGCACATTTTTCTTCTAGTCAAGAGTATATATCCTACTATCCAATATGCCAAGATGTATTTAGCACGAATTGTGAGCTTACATGGTGTACCAAAGACCATTGTGTCGGATAGAGCTACACAGTTTGTTTCCAACTTTTGGAAACAATTGCATGCTTCAATGAGTACCAAACTTCTATATAGTACAACTTATCATCCATAGACTGATGGTCAGACTAAAAGAGTAAATCAAATACTTGAAGATATGTTAAGGTGTTGTGTCCTTAACTATTCCAATAAGTGGGATGAATGTTTGCCTTTGGCTAAGTTCTCATACAACAATAGTTATCACGAGAGCATTAAGATGACTCCGTTTGAAGCACTCCATGGTCGTAGATGCCGAACTTCGCTAAATTAGTCTGAACCTAGAGAAAGACGGCTCTTCGGAGTTAACCTTGTGAAAGAAATAGAAGAGAAGGTTAGGCAGATACAAAATAATTTGAAGATAGCTTAGTCCCAACAAAAGAGTTATGTAGATAAACGACGTCGACCATTGGTGTTTAACAAGGGAGATTATGTATATCTGAAGGTATCACCAATGAAGGGAGTCAACAGTTTCGATGTTAAAGGCAAGTTAGCACCTCGTTATATTGGACCATTTCAAATATTGAGAGGTGTGGAAAGGTGGCATATCGCTTGAAGTTACTAGAACATCTCTCAGCTGTACACGATGTGTTCCATGTCTCCCAATTAAAGAAATGTCTTCAAGTGCCTGATCAAAATATTGATATTGAAAGAGTGGAACTTGAACCTGATTTGACCTATTCGGAATATCCTATCCGAGTTTTGGATCAGAAAGACCGTGTCACATGAAGGAGGACAATCAAGTTCTACAAGATATAATGGAATCAACATTTCGAGGAAGAAGCTACATGGGAATCCGAAGATTTCTTGCTAGAACAGTTTCCAGAATTTCTTGCGTCAATATAGAATAATGTTAGTTGTGCTCTGTCGTTACGAACCATGTTTTGTAAAGGGACCTTAGCTGTTTTATGGTTGAGTTTTGAATGTTTTTTCTTGATGCATTTCCTTTTCCATTACTTACCCTATGACTTTAAATCTCAGGACGAAATTTCTTTTAGGGGGAAAGATTGTAACACCTCTGGTGTTTTAAACCTTAAAATATGTCATGTCATCATATGCATTGCACATCATTTTTGTGTTAGTGAAAATTTTGATATGCATTCACTAAAACAAGTTTATTTTTATGATGATATGTGTTGACTTGTATGGACGAATCAATTTCAAAACCTTTGTATTGAATTAGAATTCCGAAAACCCTAATTTCCAGCATTTAATTCTACCCTAGAAAACCTATTTCAAAATCTAAGCACATTTTGGAGTTAAGCCTAAAAGCAAAAGGGTAGAGCTTGTCAATGTGTACAAAGTTGATTTTTGGAGTTTTCAAAGTTGTTATATAAAATTTGAAGTAATTTGAAAAGGGATAAATTCTTAAAGTGTCCCCTTTTGATTTTAAACTTGCATTTTAAAATTTAGACATAATTTAAGTATGGTTATTAAAACAAAGTTGTAGAACTTTGGATTTGGAGCAACTTTTATTTTTGGAGATTTTTGAGTTACCATACAATTTTGAGAGTAATTTGAAAAATGGATAAAGTGGCAATTTGGTAAATATAGTGAACAGTGCCAGCGGGCGACACCTCACCGTCGGTGAGCTTTCGACGGCTTCCACGCACGCCCGTGGCCATCTCTAGCTTCGCGCTACCATGGGAAGGCTGCTGCGTGGCTTCTCCTTGCTTCTTGGCCACGCTATAATGCCTGCGCCGTGGCCATTCTTCTCCGTTTCCTCTCCTCTGCTTTTCCCGACGTCGCCGCTCAGCTCCGTCGAGCTCATGCCATCGCCGTAGCGCCCTCCTGGTCTTAGCAAAGCATACCACAGCTCCGCCTACTCCTTGCGAACCCAGCCGACCGGTCCTAGGCATCTGTTTTCGCCAGCAAACGCTGCACGCCGCTGTTCTTCCTTGTGGTCGGCCGCAACGCCGCCGAGCTTGTTTCTTCATGGCTAGCAAGCTCTGGTAGCTTTCTCGATCTCTCAAGCCTAGATTCATGTTTACCATGTTGCTCTGGTGCTCTGTGGCCCTTTGATTGATCCATTCCACCACTATAGATGCCTGAACGCCAGCGTCGACGACAGCTTGCGCCGCCGTGTCTACGGTGATCGACGATAAGCTTTTTTGTTGCTCCTCCGGTTCAGCCATCAGCTCGAGCGTGTTTGGGGTGAGCTCTGATTCTTCCCAAGCATTTTGTTTAACTGCTATCGGCCTCACTTCACTGGCGTAATGCAACTGCACCACCGTGGCTGCCATGGCTGGCGTAATTGGCTTAGCTAGTACCACTAACCGAACCGCTGTGAGATGGGGAACATGGTAGTGCCTCGGTCGTGGCCGGAGACCTCACCATCGACGAGACACCACTGGTCAGAGGGCCTCGCCACCGTGGTCAGCGCGGGCTGACAGGGGGGTCACCCTATCAGTGACCGTTGAAGTGAAAATGGATTTTTCTATTTTGCACAATTGATTAAATAGTGTTGTGATTTATTTATTTTGTGTATAATTAAATAGACCTCGTAAAAATATGAACATTTTTGTGTGACATCTTTGAGATGTAAACTATTTAGGAAAAATATTAAATGTTATTTTTCAGTATATTTTGAATGTGATAAAAATTGCTCAAATTAATTAATAAATGGTTTTCCATGATTTTTCTAGGCTTAAATAATTATCCAAAAATTATGAAAATTGTTTTGCCACTTATTTATCATGTGATGAGTCTTCATAAAAATTTTAAGCTCATTTGGAGAAAGTTGATTTATTTCATAATTATTAATTAGTTATTAATTAATAAAAACAAATAGTAAACCCTAATGATTTAGGTTTTGTTTGAATTTGAGATTGAGTGATGACCTTGGGTCATTAGTATATAATGATCCTTGGCAATTAAAGTAAGTGTTTGAGTTTATGAAAAGGTTTATTCAGTTGTTGGTTTGCAACTGTACCGCGAAGGAAAGTTGTATTCAAGTTACTAACTTTTGCAAGTGAGTCTCATGAGTAGGTCTGCTTTGGACTGTGCTACATGACTGTTTTTCAAATCAAAGATGACAAGTAAATGTGTGGTCCTTGGGCAGGGCACTTTCTTTGTGTGTTATGTTTATGTTACTAATGCCACTCCACTACTATGGTTTGTAATAATAACCATACTTAGTTTGTGAAACAACTGTTTTGTAACTAAGTTATTGTAAGACTTCCACTATTTTACTCTGATGTATATTAATGAATAAATTGTTGTAATACTGCAATGACTCTGTGATGGATCCTGCTCAAAAAATAATCATGGATGATTTGAGGTTCTCCGAGGACACCCGACAGTCTTCTTAAGTTACTGGAAACATATGCATAGTCATCAGAGGTCATTAGATAGGGACAGGTGCATGTGGGCCCTATAATGTAGAAGGTTCTGCCACATGGGGGCCAGGGCAAAAGGCACGAGGTTCACCTAAGCCGCCTGTCGGTGTAGAAAGTGACCAACACGTAAATATTTGTAGTTTTTCCATACATTATGATTGGAAGTGGCCTAGCACTCAATGACATAGGGTTTATATTGGTTCAGGCAATGTGCCCTACGCCTAGTTTGAGTCGGTCGATGACTTTATTCTTGAGCCTAGGTGCTTGAAGTTTGCTGTGGGGTTACAAACAAAAGAGAGTAAGATGGGGAGTGCAAGAGGTCTGGTTGGACTCTAGACCAAAGGGCCAAGAGAGATGCGAGCTCCTGCCTGAGCTAAGTATTTGAGCATGTGCTCTATTGGAATCCTTGGTTGTTTGGATCATTGGAGTGCATTTCAGTTGTTGGAGAGTTGAATCACCTTTTATTGGGAGAGAGTGCATCCCCTTTTATAGATGAAGGGGATGGCCTTACAAGAGAGAGAGAGTACGTATGCTGGTAAGTCTTGTTGCTCACGCCGATGGGTACAAGGTGATGGTTGGCGCCCACAACACTGTTGTTGTCAGATGCATGTGGGAGGTTTTACCGCATTTACCGTGTATCCGACATCCAATAGTGTTGTGGGCACCTACCATCATCCTGTACCCACCGGCATGGGCAATAAGACTTAGAAGCATACGTACTCTCTCCCTCTCATTTGTAAGGCCATCCCCTTCATCTATAAAAGGGGATGCGCTCTCTCCCAACATTCAAGTTAATCCAAGTCGTTCCAAGTGTTTCCAGATTAATCAGATCAATCAAGTTCACTAGCTCACAACAACAGAACCACCAGGTTCGGACCTCAAGCACATGCTTGAACACTTAGCTCATAGCGGAGCTCTTGTCTCTCTTCGCCCTTCCGACTGGAGCCGACTAGACCTCTTGTACCCCCCATCTTTCTACTTCTCGTTTGTAACCCCACTACAAACTTTGAGCACCTGGGCTCAAGAATAAAGTCACCGACTGACTCAAACTGGACGTAGGGCACATTACCTGAACCAGTATAAACCCTGTGTCATTGAGTGCTAGGCCACCTCCAATCACAATGTATGGTAAAATTGCAAATATTTACTTGTTGGTCACTTTTTGCACCGATAGTTGGCGCCGTCCGTGGGGAAGATGCTATACGTTCAACACTTTTTGGTCATCGGATGGCCCACTTTTCTGCCACCATCGCCATGGCGGGCTCTGGTGATACGATTCGCTTTGGCTCACTTGAGTTTCCTATGCTCCCACCTCTTGGGATGTGGGTTCCACCCATCTTTGAGCCATCCCTGGCCTTCCCCCTTGGAAGCATGGACTTCGTCACCGATCGGCTCGGCGTGCTACACCTCCGTGGCGAGGCACTTGTTCTAGCACTCGATGGAGGGGCACCCTCCATCGACTCTGGGATGCACGACTTCGACGACATAGCATCCGCACTTCATTCTGAGCAAACTCTCTTCTCAAACCCCGCTGTGACTAATATGCATACTGTTATTTACTCTATATTTACTATCTCCTACTAATTATCCGAAGCGACCGTATTTACCACACCACGAACACCATATGATCGGTTCCCCTATGGCCTCATGACCCCCATGGACGCATGCGCTCGGGGGCTCTGAGGGATGCTACCGCCATCCCCCCTCACATCTGAAATCATAGGAAAGGTGAGATATGCTCCTACCACTTTTCATGAACTACTAGATGACGAGGGTGAGAGAGATGGCTCCAGCATCGGCGACATGGCACCTAGCCACTGTCCGCCTAGGAGTGCGCCATGGTGGATGCTCCGAGACAGCCACTGGTCGTTGCGGAGTCTGCACAAACTCACACCGACTAGTGTGTGGGGGCCCTCACATTTGTTCAAGGGCACGCTGAGGAACTATGACAACGGCGGCATAACTAGCCACCGCCTACACTGGCAAGCTCGGTGTAGCACGTTGCGCCCCATGCGCATGACCTGGTAGGCGGCGCCCAGGGGCGTGCCCGCCAGGTCCAACACGACATCATCAATGAGGGGAACGATCTCCCACAGTTCGCTCAGGCTAGCTAGAACATCGTTGCTGCTGCAATGCTTCTACATGGTGTTCCTGAGCCCATCGACCCCTAGGAGCGCATAGTCTACTAGAATCTCTGGGTTCTAGTAGAAGCCACCACCGTTCAACAAGTGGAAAGCTCTGCATCGCGACTCCAACAAGCGCCCTCTCTGCCCGCTGGGGGAGAGGGGATGCGCTAGACGAATCGCTCTGTCTGCTCGTTGCTGTAGCCGCTAGGTGTGGCTCAAGAGGTAGCAGCTGTGCCTCGATCCGACCTGGCACCTGCTCCATGCCAACCACTAGTACATGAGCGACCTGGCCCACACCAAGACGCTCATAGTGTCGTCAACAACCGGCATCATGCCCAACATGATGACGATGTCCACCAGGCGGCAGTGAGACCAGGCAACACAGATCCTAGCTGAACCATCGAGGGGAGCAGTGAAACACGCCCCAGACATGGTCGTCGGTCGAACGACCGGAGTCCCAGCCCTAAGGGCCTGGGACCATGGGCCTTTGACTAGCGTATCTAGAGAGTGTCGTTCCCACAGCGCTTCTGACCACCTACCAACATCACCAAGTACACCTGGGAGACAAACCCTAGTATTTGGCTCGAAGATTTCTGGCTCACCTGCTAAGCCAAAGGGGTGGATGATGACTTTTTCATCATTTAGTATCTCCCCATCTACATTGGGGAACATGTCTGGGCATGGCTTGAATTCCTCCCGCATGACAACATCCATGACTGGGCAGACCTCAAGAGGGTCTTCATCAGGAATTTCAAGGGGATGTACGTCTACCCTAGAAACTCCTAGGACCTCAAGAGTTGCTAGCAGGAGCCCAGCGAGTGCCTATGGGACTACATCCGTAGGTTCTCCCAACAATGCAACTCCCTCCCTGATGTCATCAACGCAGATGTCATCAGCGCATTCCTCTCTAGAATGACTTACAAGTCCCTGATCCACAAGCTTGGATGCCTAAAGCCCCATACCACCTGTGACCTACTCGATGTCTCCACTAACCACGCCTCCAGCAAGGAAGCGGTTAGAGTGGTCTTCAACGAGGGCTGGGACAAAGGCAAGGCCAAGCGCATGGACCAAAATGAGGACCCCTCCACATAGAGGGGCAAGAAGAACAAAAAGGACCAACACCGATCGGACAACACCACGTTGGTCGCCGCAACTGACCACATGGGCAAGCAACCCCAACAGGGCCTGCCTAACCACTTCAACAAACCCTTGGATAGCCCATGCACCAACCATGCCTACCCTGTCAAACACCTCTACAAGGACTGCGAGCTCCTCAAATGTTTCCTACAACAGGTCGATGGGCCAAAAGAAGGGCACGACAAAGAGGTGACAGCCAAGAAAGGAGGCATGGCGGGCAAGGACTGAGACAGTTTCCCCGACATTGATGAATGCATCATGATCTTTAGTAGATCTAACATCATCTGGTCTAAGTGCTAGCACAAGGTATGTTATAGGGAGGCATGCGCCGCCGAGACAGCTGTCTCATCCTTCCTTAGCTGGTCAGAATCTCTGATCACCTTCGATCAAAGGGACCACCCCTCCCACGTCACGAGACTGGGATGCTACCCACTCATCGTCGATCCCATCATCCGCAAGAAGCGCCTCACCAGGGTGCTGATGGATGAAGGCAGCAGCCTCAACATCCTCTATGTCGACACCCTCAATGCCATGCGCATCCCCCGATTGGAGCTCTGCCTGGCAGGCTCTCCCTTCCATGGGGTGATCCTGGGAGCATAGGCATACCTGCTCGGGTAGATTGACCTGCCTGTCATGTTTGGCAACCGAGCCAACTTCCATTCAAAGGTCCTCACCTTTGAAGTGGTGAACTTTCCAAGGTCCCACCATGCCATCTTGGGGCGGCCATGCTATGCCAAATTCATGGCAATCCCCAACTACACCTACCTCAAGCTGAAGATGCCAGGACTGAGCGGCGTCATCACCATGAGCAGCGCCTTCTCGCATGCCTTCATGTGCAACCGCAAGCACTATGAGCTTGCCACTGTGGTCGTCAACTTGATCGAGCTCCCGCAGCTCGAGGGATCATCGATCCCGATAGTCCTAGACTGCAACAAACCAACCTCCTCGATGGCCTTCCATCTACTCGAGGAAACCAAGGCGGTGGGGGTCAACCCCACCGACCTAGCCAAGATGGTGTGGATCAGGACCTAGCTCCCGGCCAAATAGGAATGCAAGCTCATCGACTTCTTGTGCGCCAATCATGATGTCTTCACATGGTAGTCCTCTGACATGCTAGGCATACCACGAGAGGTCGCCGAGCATGCAATGGGCTTCATCCTAGGTTCAAAGCCCACCAAGCAACGCATGCGCCATTTCGATAATGAAAGGTGTAGGGCCATAGGTGAAGAGATCGCCAAACTCCTAGTGGGTAGATTTATTAGAGGGGTATTCTGCTATGACTGGCTTGCTAATCCCGTTCTTGTTAGAAAGAAGACCGAGAAATGGAGAATGTGCGTTGATTATACTGGCCTCAACAAAGCGTGCCCAAAGGATCACTTGCCTTTGCCACGCATAGACCAGATAGTTGACTCCACCTCGGGTTGCAAGATCCTCTCCTTTCTGGATGCCTACTCAGGCTATCACCAGATCATGATGAAAGAGTCTGATCAGCTCACAACCTCATTCATCACCCCGTATGGTTTGTACTGCTATGTAACCATGCCATTTGGCTTGAGGAACGCTGGCGCCACCTACTAAAGGTGCATGCAGCAATGCTTCGCTGACCAAATCAACCCACTCGATCAGCCTAATCAAGCAGAGAAGCCAAGACCAACGATCGCCGTCTATGTTGATGACATAGTGGTCAAAACAACTCAAGCTTGCAACCTGATCACAAACTTGGCCGCAACGTTTGTGGACCTCTGAAGGTTCAACATCAGGCTAAATCCCAAAAAATGTGTTTTCAGGGTTCCGAAGGGGAAGCTGCTAGGATACATTGTGTCTGAGCACGGCATTGAGGCCAACCCTAAAAAAATCATGACCATCTCCAACATGGTGCCCATATGCAACGTCAAGGGCGCACAAAGGCTCACCGGTTGCCTAGTTGCTCTAAATCGATTCATCTCTTGGCTCAGCGAATGGGGGTGCCACTTTACAAGCTCCTCAAAAAAGACGGACACTTTCATCTGGACTGAAGAAGCTCAGTAGGCCCTGGAGAGCCTCAAAACATCTCTGACATCAGCCCCGATCCTCGTTGCTCCCAAATAGGGAGAACCCCTTCTCCTCTACATCGTGGCCAGCAACCATGTGGTAAGCGCCGCGCTGGTCATCGAAAGGGAGGAACCGAGACACCAACTTAAGGTCCAATAGCCCATATACTTCATCAGGGAAGTACTCACCGACCCCAAGGTTCAGTACCCCCAGGTGCAGAAACTCCTATACACCATGCTGATGGCAACCCAGAAGCTCCTGCACTACTTCACCTACCACTAGGTCACGGTCATCACTTCATACCTGCTCAGGGACATCATCCACAACCACTATGCCGTGGGATGGATCTCTAAGTCGGCACTCGAACTCATGGGCCATGACATGAGGTACATCCACCATACCACCATTAAATCTCAAGCTCTCATAGATTTTGTCACCGAATGGAAAGAGGTGCAGCTATCGACCTCGGACGTCACCCATGAGTACTGGACAATGTATTTAGATGGGTCCGTAATAGTGCCCGGCTCAGGGGCTAGAGTGGTTCTAATCTCCCTGGATAGGAGTAGGCTCTACTACGCCATCTGCCTCCAATTTTTAGCCTCAAATAATGCCATGGAGTACGAGGCCCTCATCAACAGACTATGCATCACCATCGAGCTTGGTGCTATGTGACTCTATGTTCGTGGCAACTCAGAGCTAGCTGTTGATCAGGTCATGAAGGAGTCCTCCTGCAAAAGCTCCCTCATGATAGCATACTGCCAAGAGGTGCACAAGCTTGAGGACAAATTCTAGGGGATCGAGCTGCATCACATCCCCTAAAAGGACAATGATGCCGCCGACTTTCTTGCAAAATTAGCCACCAGGCGGGATCCATCCCCAAGCGGGGTCTTCATCAATGATGTCCACGAGCCGTCCGCCCGCATCCTAGAAGGTCTGGTCCAGACACACCCCAATGCCTAATTAGCGCCTGGTGGCTCCAACCCTGACGCCAAGCCAGCGCTCAGGGGCTTCGATCCCAATACCTCCATGACAACGTCACCCACCAATGTCGCCGTATTGGCACTCAATCAAACCAACTAGTGAGTGCCGCTACTCACGTACCTCCTTGAGGAGGTTCTCCCACCTGAGAGGACTGAAGCCCAATGGATCGCTCAACACACTAAGACCTTTGTCGCGCTTGATGATGAGCTCTACAAACAGAGTCCATCATGAGTGCTCATGAAGTGCATCCCCACCAACCAGGGGAAGCAGCTCCTCCTCGAGGTCCATGTTGGCATTTGTGGACACCATGCGGCCCCAAGGTTGCTGGTCGGGAAAGCTTTTCGCCAAGGTTTTTACTGGGTCACCATGCTATGAGATGTAGAGGAGGTCGTCTGCAGGTGTGAAGGATGCTAGTTCTACGCTCAGCAAACTCATTTGTTGGCATAGGAGCTCCAAACCATCCCCATCACCTGGATATTCATGGTCTGGGGCCTCGACATGGTGGGACCCCTCAAAAAGGGCCCAGGCGGCTTCACTCACCTACTCGTAGCAGTCGACAAGTTCACCAAGTGGATAGAGGCCAAGTCCATCACCAACATCTGCTCAGAAGAGGCAGTCAAATTCTTCCTCAACATCATCTACCAGTTCGGCGTTCCTAACTATATCAACACTGACCATGGGACTAACTTCATCAGAAAGAAGTTCCTAGACTTCAGTGATGGATATGACATCAGGATCGACTGGGCCTCGGTCGGACATCCACGAACTAACGGTCAGGTCGAGCGCGCCAATGGCATGGTCCTCCAAGGACTTAAGTCATGCATCTTTGACCGACTCAACAAGTACGTCGGGCGATGGGTTGCGGAGGTCCTAATGATCCTCTAGAGCCTAAGAATGACCCCAAACCGATCCACAGGGTTCACACCCTTCTTCCTAGCATACGGAGCCGAGGTAGTGCTACCCTATGACCTTGACCACGGCACCCCAAGAGTGCAGGCTTTCGACCACGACTGAGCCATGGAGGCTCAGCAAGATGCAGTCGGCCTGCTCGAAGAGGCCCATGAGATGACCGTCATCCATTTCGCTCGCTACCAACAAACCCTGCGTAGGTACCATGAAAGGAAGATCAGGGGGAGGATACTCGAAGTCGGCGATCTCGTACTCCGGAGGACCCAATCAAGGAAGGAAAAACACAAACTCTCTCGACCATGGGAAGGGCCCTATATGGTGACCAACGTAATCTAACCGGGCACCTACCGACTAGAGGACAACAACGGCAACGTTCTCACCAACACTTGAAATATTGAACAGCTATGTCGTTTTTCCCCTAAATTTGGTCTTACCACTTTTTAGTCAAGACTTGCTCCTATAAAAGCACCCCAGCCTAAACATTTTTAGCCCGGGTCGCTTAGGGGCTCGATGAGGGTACAATACTAAATATTACCTCTCCTTTTTACTATCACATGGTAAACAACTTTGTCCCCGAATGGAAGCACATTCCGTTCCTTTGATTGCCCTACGTGACTTTGTTCATACTCCCAACCAAACGCACCCCGCCACGACCTACGGTTACAAGCAGCCAAGCCCCATGGGCCATGCCTAGGCTCTTAACAGCTATAGCCTATGGAACTAACGGGCAGGTGTGAAAAAGAAAAGGATAAAAATGAATGTTATGCCAGGATAAAAAACAAGGAACGAATAGTGTGGTTCTTTCACAAAAACAGAACTGGTGCATTCATTGATACAAAAACTATTCACACGGGGGCTCACCCACAACTATTACATTCTTTCAACCTACTTCTAATCCAAATACTATTGTGGCCCCTCGACGACATCGCCTGATGCCAAAGGAGAGACTACGGCACACACCGCCAGATGTAACCACCGCTACAGGGGCCCTGCCCGGTTTCGATCCCTCAACTTTGGCGAGTGCAATGGGTACCTCAAGGGACCCACCCAGTTCCGTCCCCTCAACTTCAGTGAGCACAACGGGTACCTCAAGGGCGTCGCACCCATAGATGCTTAGCAGAGGAACATGGAGCTCCTGAATTCTCATGCAGTCGAGGTAGCGCCTAGGCAGGGACACTGCTACCAAGGTAGGGCCACCATGGCTGGAAGAGATCTCATCAAACTTTATGAACTGGCCAACCT
Organism: Miscanthus floridulus; assembly: GCF_019320115.1. NCBI lineage: Eukaryota > Viridiplantae > Streptophyta > Magnoliopsida > Poales > Poaceae > Miscanthus > Miscanthus floridulus. The sequence goes on from NC_089581.1 coordinate 77,331,875, forward strand.
GAGCAGCTGTAGGTGCGGAACCCTCCACCGGCATGATCCTAAGCAACTTCCCCTCTAACAAGGCTCGCCCGGTGAAGATCCATCGGAGAAAGGCCACACACGGGTCCATCCCGAAGAAGGCCTCGCAAATAAATCTAGCATGCCACCCCCTTCGACAGAAGCTGTCCCTTCTTAGGCAAAGAGGGCCAGCACCACCCCAGGTAGCCTCTAGCTCAACATCGCACTCCGGATTCATGAAAGGATTTGTAAGTCCTCCCCCTCGCTCACTCCCTCTCTCACTTAGGAACCGCCACGACATATAGGCACTCTCGGTGAAGAGGAAGAAGGAGGAGAGATAATAGTTGAAGAACAGGCAAAGGACTATGATGGAGAGCCCTCTCCCTCCCCCTATTTAACGAAGAAACGCCATAGCCAAAGAGTGGCAAAAGATCAGAGCAAAAAACTCTCTCCCTTCCCCCATTCAATGCGGATGGGAAACGATGGGACACACTCTGATCGATGGGACGCACGCTGACCGACAGAACGATGCCAGGTCAGACGAAACGCCACCTGGTGAAATGAGACATGGCCTAGGTATGGCCCACCACTATCGCCCAATCGGGCTTGAAAACCTAAGTGTCACCACACGCAGGCAGCTCTCTGCATCCCTAGGCAGGACTTAGAAAAACCCAAAATGGGATCTCCACTGGGAGAGACCATCGGGCTTCCTAAGTCAATTGAACGGCTCAGAAAAACACACCAAGAGATAGGTAGGGAGCGAAGGGACACCCCATGTAGGCCATGCCGACTCCATCATGAACGACGAGCATGGGTCCCGGTCGGACATTTTCGACTGGAGCTCTTCAGACCCCGTCACTCGAGTCATCAAGGTAACACTACCGACCCCCTTCTATTTCTTTATAATCATTTCATACATCCATACGCACATTCATTCCATATGCCCATGCCCCCCAGACAATTCAGGCCCTCACCCAGTCATCAAGGTAACACTACCGACCCCCTTCTATTTCTTTATAATCATTTCATACATCCATATGCGCATTCATTCCATATGCTCATTCCACAAAGCGGCAGTTGCCTCATTCGATGTGAGCAACAATAGAGCCAGGGGAGAAAAACATAGATGAGCCTCATGCGGCCCTCGCCTAGTCTGGCAGACAAGATCATCTCAACCTTCTTGTTTGATCCTAAGCCTCTGCCAAGCCCACAGAATCTCCATCAAGGGAAGGCCATTAGGCCACCCGGGTCGGTCTCCAGAACGACCCAGGCATCTATCGGGTTGCAAGTAAAGGAGTAGTGGAAGGTCACAAGAGGGCTATGCTGACCCCATCATGAACGACGGACCCGGATTCCACTTGATCATACCCGTTAGCGAACTCACTAAGCGCGTCACTCAAGCCTAAGCAATTGGGACAAGCGACAAAACTCAGCCCCTCCAGTTGTGAGAAACCAAGGATGGGGTAACACACACAACTCAAACCGACCCCTACTAAGGCCCAATGGGGATCAGGGGCTCAAGACACCAAAATGCCTGGGTCTGTGACCCCAAACTTGCCCCATCCAGCTACGCTTTGACTGCACACCAAATGCTTGGGTCTACGACCTTGAACTTGCCCCATCCGGCTACGCTTCAACTGCACACCAAACGCTTGGGTCTACGACCCTGAACTTGCCCCATCTGGCAACGCTTTGACTGCACTCCAAAAACACTTGGGTCTGTGACCCTGAACTTACCCCATCAGGATCCACGACTCCAACTCACCCAATCCCATGGTGCGCACCGACATTAGGATCAGCGAGCCCCGTCTCGACCGATCCCTAAACTAACTAACTACCTTGGCTACACGGGCTGCACCAAGGCCAGGATCCATGACTCCGACGCACCCGATCCCACGCGCGCACCGGTGCCAGGACCCGTGAGCTCTATCTTGTCTGATCCCTTGACTAACTGCCTTACCCAATCCCACGGCGTGCATTGATGCCAGGATCTATGAGCTCCGCCTCACTCGATCCCTAAAAAACTAAACGCCACGGCTACGCAATGATGCCTTGGTTAACAAATTTTGTCTCGACTAAAAACACGCATGCATGCCCGCTAACAAACACCCCCAGACAATTCTACCTAAATCGATCGGAAGCTCAGGGGCTACAACCACAGGTGCGCTCGCGCACACCCGCTAACAAAACAAAAATCTCCTCCGCTAGCAACACAAAAAATCCCCTAGATGATTTTGCCTAAATTGCCTAGGGGCTCGGGGGCTACACCCGCGGGTGCGCTCGCGCGCACCCGCCATCAAGACAAAAATCCCCCAGACGATTCTACTCGAATCGCCCGGGGGCTCGGGGGCTCCTGTCGGGTTCATAAACCTAGGGTCCCACATGGACCGACTTCCCAAACAAAGGCTCACCCAAAGCAGACAACGCGTGAGTCATAGCTTGGCCCAAGTATATGAATAATAGGCCAGAAGAGTGATCCAATTACCGACCGAAGGTCTTGCCGAGGAGGAGCAATGCTCATTTTCTGACTCTGGCTCACCTCTCTGACTAGAGGGCTCACTTCAGTCTCTAGCCTGCCTTTGGACGGCCTCTCTGACCAGAAGGCTTGGCCAAAAACACTACTTCTGACTCCGACCCCACGTCTCCGATCAGAGTACGCAAAAACCCTGCTCACTGCTCGTCTCTGACTGGCGCGATCAGAATCGACTGGGACCAACCGACCGGGGATGCCCGCTCGGAAAGGACTAGGAACGAATGGAGAAAGCAAGGCAGAGCGCACAAGTCAAACCATGATACCAGGGACCGTACCCTATACACCTATAGAAATAGTATTCTACAACCTCCCTGACATGAACAATGTTGTAGGCGCCGACATTTTCCTCTATAGTATTGTGGGCGCCATTAACTCCCATATAGTAAGGCCCCCCTATGCCTATGGGCATCGACAGTGTTGTGGGCGTCGGCTTTTGCCATACCAGGCGAACATGGTAAAAAACCCTTGCCTACCTCAGGTATCAACAGTGTGGTAGGCGCTGACGTCTGCCATGCCAGAACAAGGCGACGTAACCTCCCACGTGCATCCGACATCCAACAGTGTTTTGGGCGCCTACCATCATCCTGTACCCACCGTCGTGGGCAACAAGACTTAGAAGCATACGTACTCTCTCCCTCTCATTTGTAAGGCCATCGCCTTCATCTATAAAAGGGGATGTGCTCTCTCCCAACATTCAAGTTAATCCAGGTCGATCCAAGTGCTTCCAGATTCATCAAATCGATCAAGTTCACTAGCTCACAACCATAGAACCGCTAGGTTCGGACCTCAAGCACACGCTTGAACACTTAGCTCATAGCGGAGCTCCTGTCACTCTTGGCCCTTCCGACCGGAGCCAACCAGACCTCTTGTACCTCCCATCTTTCTCCTTCTTGTTTGTAACCCCACTGCAAACTTTGAGCACCTAGGCTTAGAAATAAAGTCACCAAACGACTCAAACTAGACATAGGGCACGTTGCCTAAACCAGTATAAACCCTATGTCATTGAGTGCTAGGCCACCTCTGATCACAATGTATGGCAAAACTACAAATATTTACTTGTTGGTCACTTTCTGCACTGGCACGTAGGTAGAGGCAGGGCGCAATCGGTCAGAATATTTAAAGCAAAGCTATGTAAGGTAATTAAAGGAACGAACTACCCTTTTGTTCGGGTAGGAAGGTATTTTACCATATGTTTAGGAAACAAAAAGGATAGGTGGTACGACGCCTCTATGGAGCCCCCAAGCGACCCAAGCCGAAAGTGTTCAGGTTGGGGTGCTTTATAGGAGCAAACGTTAAGTAAAAAATGGTAAGACCAAATTTTAGGGGAAGAAATGACGTAGTTGTTCGTTGTTCCAAATGTTGGTGAGAACATTTGCTATTGTTGTCCTTCAGTTGGTGGGTTCCCAGTCAAATTACTTCAGTCACCGTATAGGGACTTTCAGTCATCTGCATCCTTGCCCCCTATGCCCCCTTTGTTGGCTACTACTCCTTGCCCTTTCCCTCCTTTGGCCCGCCGGCTTGTCGTAGAAAGCGCTTGAGGAGTTCATAGTCCTCGTTGAGGTGCTTGACGGGGTAGGCGTGGTTGGTGCATGGGCTCTCAATGAGCTCGTCAAAGTGGTAAGGCAGGCCCTGCTAGGGCTGCTTGCCTGTGTGATTAGCCATGGGGACCAACGCAGAGTTGGCCGGTCGACGTTGATCCTTCTTGTTCTTTTTGCTCCTCTATGTGGAGGGGCCCTTGTCCTGATCCTCATGCTTGGTCTTGCCCTTGTCCTAACTGACCGCCTCCTAACTGGAGGCATGGTTCGCGATGACATCGAGTAGGTCGCGGGTGGTACGGGGCTTCAGGCAGCCAAGCTTGTGATCATGGACTCGTAGGTTGTCCCAGAGAGGAATGCGCTGATAACGTCCATGTCGACGATATCAGGAAGGGAGTTACACCACTTTGAGAACCTATGGATGTAGTCCTGAGCCATCCGTGATGGGACTCCTATCGTCCGATCGGTGACCATGTCTAGGGTGCGTTCCACTGCTGCCCTAGTTGGTTCGATCGGGGTCCGCGTTGCCTGCCCTCAGCGCTGCTCAATGGACATCATCATCATGCTAGGTCCGACACCAGTTGCTGATGACATTGTGAGCATCTTGGTTTGGTCTAAGCCATTTGTGCACAGGGTGTCGGTGTGGAGCAGGTGCTGGGTCGGACCATGGTGCAGCTGTGGCCTCCTATGCCACGCTTGGCGGTTGTAGCGGTGAGCAGATGGAGTAATTCATTTGGTGTGTCCCCACCCCCTGGTGGGGAGAGAGGCCGTGAGTCGGTGTACCAATGCAGAGCTCTCTGCCTATTAAACGGCGGTGGTCACCACCAGCGCCTGAAGGTTCCAGTGGACCGCTCACTCCTGGGGGTCGATAGGCTTGGGGACGCTACACAGAAGCATTGCCATAGCGGCGATGTTCTGGCTGGCCAGGGTGAACTGTGGGGGGTTGTTTCCATCCATGATGTTGTGCTGGACCTAGCAGGCATGACCCCGAGCGCCACTCGCTGAGTTACACGCACAGGGCACACCATGGTGCGCCAAGCGCGTCGGCGCAGGTGGCGGCTATTTCTGCCACCTTTGTCGTAGCTCCTCGCCATGCCCCTACGCACACGCGAGGGCCCTCGCATGAGGGTCCAAAGGGGTGTGGGTTTGTATAGACTCCGCTACCACCGGCGGCTGTCCTGGAGAGTCCGCCATAGCACACTCCCAGGACGAACGATGGCTAGGTGCCACATCGCCGATGCTGGAGCCATCGCTCTCAACCTTGTTATCCATGAGTTCGTGGAAATAGGTGGGAGCATAGCTTGCCATCCCCACAAATTCGGATGTGAGAGGGGGCAGCGTCAGCACCTTTCGAAGCCCCCGTGTGTACGCATCCACGAGGTACGCGAGGCCACAGGGGAACCGGTCGTATGGTGATTGCGGTGTAGACAACAGGGTCCCTCCAGATAATCGGTGGAAGATAGCGAAAAGCGAGTAAATAACAGTTTGTGCGTTACTCACAGTGGGGTTTGAGCAGAGCGTTTGCTCAAAACAAAGTGCAAGCACCTCGTCATCGAAGTCGCCGGGAGTCCTAGAGCTGATGGAGGGCACCCCTCTGACGATCGCTGGGATGGGTGCCTCCTCGTAGAGGTGAAGCACGCCGAGCCGGTCGACGACAAAGTCTAGGTTTCCAAAGAGGAAGGCCTAGGATGGCTTGAACATGGGTGGAACCCACATCCCAACAGGTGGGAGTGTAGGAAACTCTAGTGAGCCAAAGTGAGTCATATCGCTTGAGCCCGCTATGGCGAAGATGGAGGAAAAGTGGACTATCCGATGACCAAAAAGCATGAACGTACGGTGTCTTCCCCACGGACGGCGCCAACTGTCGGTGCAGAAAGTGACAAGCACGTAAATATTTATAGTTTTGTTGTACATTATGATTGGATGTGGCCTAGCACTCAATGACACAGGGTTTATACTAGTTCAGGCAACGTGCCCTACGTCTAGTTTGAGTCAGTCGATGACTTTATTCCTGAGCCTAGATGCTCGAAGTTTGTTGTGGGGTTATAAATGGAAGGGAGTAAGATGTGGGGTGCAAGAGGTCTGGTCGGACTCTAGACCGAAGGGCCGAGAGAGATGAGAGCTCCTGAGTGAGCTAAGTATTTGAGCATGTGCTCTGTTGGAATCCTTGGTTGTTCGGATCATTGGAGTGCGTTTCAGTTGTTGGAGAGTTGAATCGCCTTTTATTGGGAGAGAGTGCATCCCCTTTATAGATGAAGGGGACGACCTTACAAGAGAGAGAGAGAGTACGTATGCTGGTAAGTCTTGTTGCTCATGCCGTCTAGTACAAGGTGATGCTAGGCGCCAACAACACTGTTGTTGTCAGATGCGTGTGGGAGGTTTTATCGCATTTACCGAGTATGGTAAATGACGGCGCCCACAACACTGTTGATACCCAGAGGCATGTGGGGAGTTTTACCATGTTCGCTCGGTATGAGAATTGATAGCACCCATAACACTGTAGGGCAAGAACGTCGGTGCCCACAACACTGCTTGGTTCTGACATGCCTGGAAGGTTGTAGGGTGCCCTGTTGGTACTGTCCTGCAGGTCTATAGGTATGGTCCTTGGTACTATGGTTGACTTGAGCGTCCTACCTTACTTTCTCCACCCATTTCTTGGTCCTCACCGAGAGGGCGTCCATGGTCGGCTGGTCCCAGTCGGCTCCGACTGCGTTAGTCGGAGAAGAGCTATAAGCAGACGTTCGGTGTCTCCCCGGTCGGAGATGCGGATCAGAGTCGGAAGCGTTGTTGGCTAGGCCTTCTGGTCGGAGAGGCGAGCTGGAGTTGGAAGTTGTAACACCTCGGGTGTTAGCCTTGCATAACTTGACTTGCATAACATGAGCATGATCATCAAGCATTCATAAACAAGCATTTACCATTGAAACATTGGATTGAAACATCTGCAACGTTTGCTTGTTATCGCATGTTTCTTAAACATATGCAACTTTTCTCGTTATTTCATGTCTCCATGTATCTATGCATATGATCATGAGTGGACACATGTACTTGGTGGATGTGAGTCACACAAACATATAGCAACACGTAGGTTAGCAAATAGGACTTTGTTCATGGTCACATTTCATGAACCAACACTTAAGCTTCATGTGATTACACTAACTAGCCCTATGAGTGACTACTACATTAAATGATAGAATGACCTTGCAAATTGCTTAAACATGTTTAGAGTATCATTATGAACAACTTTGATATTCATGGTTAGGGGTAAATAGGTCATTAAGCCATGCTTTGATGTGTATCATCATTTAAAAGTGACATGTTTGACCAAATTTGAACTAGGTGTTAGAGACCTTGCATGGAGGAGATCACTAAAGCAAAGTTGTAGTATTTGACATAAGGAACAACTTTTATTTTTGGGTCATTGACCGATTTAGCTCCTAACATGCTTGAATTGAGATCACAAGAATCAGCAAAATCAACATTTCAACACTTAACAAAAATTTTCTAAGTCTTGTTCATTGACAGACTGACAAGCCGACCTTGGGGGTGATCTAACTTGAATTCGGTTGCGAATTAGAACATGGTTCCTTGACAAGAGTTGTAGCTAGTACATGGTTCTACAAATCCTTTTCAGACTGTTTATACTTTGGATCCACGGATTAGCAGTTAATTGGATGGCAAAACTCGTCGTCAGGCTTGGCATTGCGTTACTGAACGAACTAAACTCTGGTTCAGTGGCCGATCGACGCCAGGGCAGAGCCACCGCGTGGACGTCACGGCTGGCCGCGCGTCGCCAATGCCCTACCCCGCGCAGCAAAGCCAGGCCAGAGAGCACCTTCAACTCCCCAGCGTCCACCCGCACTCAGCCGCACCCTCATTTCCCCATTTTGCCTCCTTCCTCACCGCAGTGATAGCCGAGCTTGCCCCGCCTCCGCCATCACCATAGCCAGCTCCAGCTAGCGCTGAGCCACCCATTCGCCACCGCAACAGCATCAACGTCTTCCCAGCAACTCCCTGCGTCCCCCATTGCCCGTTGTTCCAGCTTGATAAGCCACCGCAATGCGCAACGCCTCGCCGGAGCTCCACCGCTAGCCCCGTCACCGTGGCCACATCGCCTCCGTCCACCATTGGCTGTGATAGCTTGTGGTATAGGATCGCCGTGGTCTAGAGATACTCGTCCAAGCCTTAGTTGGAGCCGCTGTAGCTTCCATCGATGCCTCACCGTCGTTCAGCGCCACCGCTCCGCCATGAGCACCGCCACCATGCATAGCCCCGACAAGAGGTCCCACCGTGTAGCCCAACCGGTGCGCTATGTCATGTAGGTCACGTGGTGAAGACCTCACCGCCGGCGAACTTGCCACCGTTGAGCTTTGGCTGTGCAAGCTTGCGCAAGCGCCGCTGCTCTGTTTTCGCGTCGCTGACGCGTGGGTCCAACTGATGCATGCGTCCCTGCTGTCAGCGACCCTTTATTCTAAAGCTAGTTCAAATATTCCAGATTTGAGTGTGTTTTGTAATTCTTAGATCTCGAGTTTGATAGCTTTAAAAATTGTGAAATAAATTTGGTAGTGTTCCTTAGGAAGTGTAGTATTTAGGAAAAATATGTTCTTGACATTTACAGTAAAATTTTTTGGAGAATTAAATAGAGATTTGAAATGTGCTTTTGAATGCATGCAAATTTGTTTATTTTATATCTAGAGTTCCTGTGCTCCAAAAATTATGAAATTTTTGTGGTAAGCTAGTATTAGCATATATGAGCTCTGGTAAAAATTTGAGGATCAGTGCATGTGTAGATTTATAGTTATAGATTTTTCTTTTTTGAATAGTGAATCCTTGTATGAATTTCTATAAATTAATTGTGAATCCTTTATTCCTGAAATTTGTTGGGGGTAATCCTAGTACCATAAGTATGCTAAGAAAAATAGGAAATCTATTGCTTGTCACTTTTCACTAGGGTTTTCCATTTTTGCTATTGTAAGCCTTTCTGCCTTATCATTTTTGTATAAAGTGTTTTATTGAATAAAATGGCATGAAACTTTTATAGTAGTCATTTGATAGCATTAGTAAGGCACTGTAAATTTTTAAGAATTTTTGAAACACATCAGGTATATGTTTATTATTTAACCTAGATATCTAAATAAAATAATAAAGGCATTTAAATAAATAGTTTGGGCTTCACCATTATATTGTCTTGAATGTATTTGGTATGCTTAAACTGTTGGTAGACTTTATGTTGTCAAATTTTGAGTGATTACATGAAGTAGAAGTATCATTGCTTTAAAATGCAAATTTAAAAGGCTTCCGGACAGATTCTGTAGTTTGATAAGTTGCATGATAGGGATGATGGTTGCTGTAAAAATGGTTAATAACAAAGTTGTAGGGAATTTGATAAGCTTTCCAGAAAGTCTAGGATCACTGTATTTAGATTAGTAGAACTCCAGTTATGAGTGAAACAAATAGATGTTGTTTTATGATATAGTAGATGCATTGTGGAAGTAGTTAATTAAATAATGAAGAAGAGATATGCACCTACTCAATAAACATGATGCACTTGTTAACATATATGCATTCATAATACTTATGCCATATTCATGCATCTAGGATCAGAAGAAGAAATAACATTGCTAGACTTCGAAGAAGCAAAGGAAAGGGACCAGCAGGAGAATCCGCAAGCCGCAGCTCCCGAAGGCGTGGAGCAGAATCCTGAAGAGCTTCCGGAGTGTCCTGACCACTGCCCTACTTCTTTTCTGAAAGGCAAGCCCCGAAGCATTCTAAGTCTCCCAGTATTTTACAAATGATTACTTAAGTACTTATGATTGATGCATTAGGTTATAAGAGTTGAATGGAACCACTTGGTGCATGTACATTCCTTGTCCAGATATTACACCTTTAACCGGTATAGGTCTAGGATTGAATGTATGCTTAGCCATGCTTAGACTGGTAGAAGTCGGGTGATGTCCTGTCACCTACGAGATATAGGTGGATACCAGAGCATGGTTGGCTATATTTGCTATCGTGGAACAGAACAATGGGGTAAAAGAAAATCGAGACCAGGCGGGATGACGATAGAGAAGCAACAAGACATGGAGGTCTTGGGTGTGGATCTATCCCCGTCTATGTCGATTAAGGACCGTACCATTGTTGGTGCTTTTGACAAGATTGAACGCATGCCTCTCACTTAGCTGACCAGATAACTCGTTCCGACCACGAAGCCGAGTAATTCAACTCAGGCCGGGACCTGTTTTGTTGTGCGCTCCTTCCGAGGAACGATCAGACTGAGCCCAAGGGCAGGCTAGGCCTAAACGTCCTAGCATCTAGTGTTCTAGATTGTGCGGCGAGGTATGGACCCGCAAAATGTGTACCTGAGTTGTACCAAAGGTGACCTAAGGCTATCATGGCTGGTAGACCTGGGTTTGTGTTAGGAATAAATTTCCAGCTTGTTGAAATCGATTCGAATCGCCGTCTCTCCCAGATAGTGAGAAACTTGGCTAGTCCCAACATCGTAGTAACTGTGTTATGAAACATGATGGTTCGGATGAATATGGAATTACAATACCTGCTATGGTTACTATTGTATGCTTTTAAATTGATATACCACATGTTTGGCACAGGATAGTTGCTAATCTAGAAATGGATAGTTATAATTAACTTGATAAAGGAATCATAATTGTACAATGAGTCAATTGCCTTTTACGCAAAATGTTGTCAAGTTACGTCCACTTATACAGCCTTGCATAATCCTTGGAGTCATTTTATTTTTGGTTCATGATGGGTAAGTCTAGCTGAGTACCTTCTCATACTCAGGGTTTATTTTCCTATTGTTGCAGATGGCACTATGTATCATAGTTATTGCAAGAGTTGCTTCTATCCCATCATGGATGAGGAGTAAGCCTTGGGCAGGCTTCTTTATTAATCCCTATCTTTGCTTTTGTGGACCGTGATCCTATTTGGCACTGTATCAAACTATGTTGGAAACTTTATTTTCAAACTTAATTGCTTCCGCTTTATCTATCAAACTCGGTTTGTAATAACTTTTATTCGTACTCTGATGATGAAATGTATCTGTGAACTTTATGTAATATGTGGCATGTATGTTGAATCATGTACGATCTTGTTTGTTGTAAATCGTTTATCGAGACCCGTCGTGGTACTCGACGGACTACCGGGTTTATATGGGTTCAAGTATGATAGTGCGACCGCTTGCGGGCTGCCATTATACTTGTACTCTTATAAATTGGTCGGTTCTGCGACAGCTGGCATCAGAGCAAGATTCAACGTTAATTGTCACATGTGTAATTAAAACAAAAGTTTTTGTTTTCCAAAAAACCCTTCTCTAGCAACTAATAGTTATATTAATAGGTATATGAAATCTAAATTGTGCCAATGATCACTTTCCTTATGCCCAAATTAAGGACTATTAGGTGGCTATTTAAGTACTAACATGGGTGTTTTTACTTCGTCGTCCATACGGCGTGCTATTGTATGGATGCCATTCACTTGAGTGGTAATGTATGGATCAAATGCCTCTACGCCAAGGTAAGATGATGAGTGTATGACCGCAAGAGGTGAGCGTGTGGTCGAGAAGAGTTAGCTTTGGTATGGCTATGTATGCATGCTTGCATGTGTATATGGTACGTATTTAATTGTGGGTTTAAATTATTGTTGGGTAGATTGATACGGAAGTATATGTATGGGTATACATATATGGAAGTATTTACAATTACATTCTGCATATTTCATTCTAGGTTTAGGGCTGAAATGAAATTCTTATGCAGGTACACTAACAACGAAACATGTAGCTTGACTAGTTACGCTATATATGAGAGAACGTATGTATGCCACCGTGTCTACCGTTAGAAACAAAATTTTCCTAAGTTTGTGAGGACGTACGGAATGAGCATGCATCATGATAATTACCATTCACATAATTACATTGTTCCTCCCCTTATAAAAATTCTTACTCGATTATGTAACTCTTATCCATTATGGCATTGTCTCACCAAGTGGTACATGTTAATGGTGCAGATGGCACGCACAAAGCAGACCGCTCGCAAGTCCACCGGAGGTAGAGCTCCTAGCTGTTAGCTTGCTCCACATATCCGTCAACGCCATACATTTCTTGGAGAGTTTGGGATGCCTACACTCTTGTGGAGAGTGCTCAGCTATGTAGGCTATCCTGATGGAATGGAACCCCGCTACTTCTGGGCGAATGAGTAGTTGGGAGAAGGTCTCTTGGTTACTATGGAGGCCGTTGTTCATCCCTGAGGTGACGATTCTGAGTGGACAGGTTGGTGTTATGAGTCAACTAGCAGGAATGCTGAAGAAGCAGCTGGCAGGGCAGCCTTTGGGATACTGAGGGATATCATGGATCGTTTTCCTCAGGAGCTGGCAGCCTCTTTGGTTGGAGTCTTTCTGAGGGGCAACCCCTCCACTAACTCATGGCAGTAGTCAAGAGGAAGATCTTTGGAGATTGGTGCAGTAGAAGGGCAGAACAGTGATAACTCTGCCATGAGCGCCATATTCGCAGTGATGAAGGTGTTAGATGGAGTAGAAGGTAGCCTCAGACGTGTGTCTAGTGCTCTTGGTCATGCCCACAAAGACCGACGTCAGCTTTAGAGGGAGCACGACGCTGAGATTGAGAGGCTCAATGAAGAGATGGCTCAGTTAACTCACCAGAGGAATGCAGCCTAGTCCAGGAAAGATGTTTTGAGAGCTCGATAGTTTGAGCTAGAGCAGCAGCTGGCCAATGCGGAAGAATACAACAATAACCTACATGAGGAGGTTCATCTACTGAATAATCAGCTCTACCCTTATGTTCTACCTGGAGCCACAGAGATGGATCTAGAGGAGGATGAGGAAGAGGAAGAAGTGGAGCTTGAAGAAGGAGATGATCCTATGTCTGACCTCGATAGTGATCATGATGAGGATTAGATCGCTTAGTACTTAGTGGAAGGGCCAATGTATCACCTTTATTCATGTAATGGACCTGTAGCTCGAATTTGGTAATAGTAATCTGACTATCATGTAATGTTGTTAATCGCACGACTATCGCACGTTTGGTTGAACATCAATACGATTCCAGTCCTTTGTTGGTAATCATGATTTAAATTTGCATGCGTTATGAGCGTGATAAGTGGTCAAATTGGGGATGTCATGTTGCAAGAATGAATTGTTATGCCTCTGTTTTTATTGTGATTTTGAGAATTTTCTCCAGAAATTTCAGTTTGGCATGATTATGATTCATCTGCAATCTCTTGGCATCAACCAATAATCGCTTATTGTTGCAACTTCGCAGATGACGCGCACCTGTGCTGGAGCTAGTGGCAGCCAGGATGGCAACCATGATGACTTGCCACCCCCACCGCTGTCGTCTGCTCAGGAGTTCTTTACCCAGTTCCTAGGGAGCCAAAGGACAATGGAGGAAGCTTTGCGCCTCATCGAGCAAAACACCGCTCATGGCCACCCACATCAACCAGGGGCCAAGCCAAATCAGCACAGTACATTCAAGGAGTTTCTAGATACGAAGCCTCCAATCTTCAAGGTGGCTGAGGAACCACTGTAGGCTGATGAGTGGCTAAATACCATTGAGCAGAAATTTCGTCTGCTGAAGGTCACCGAGCATCTGAAAGTTGAGTATGCTTCTCATCAGCTACAAGGACCAGCAGGGATCTGGTGAACACATTTCCTATCGTCTTTGCCTACTAACGCGCGAGTGACCTAGGAATAGTTCAAGCTAGCTTTTAGGGGACATCATATTCCACTGAGCCTGATGTGCATGAAAGCCGCCGAATTTATGAGGCTCACTCAAGGAACAAAGACTCTCATAGAATATATGCACGCATTCAACAACCTGTCCAGATATGCTCTAGGTTTTGTGGATACTAGGGAGAAAAAGATAGAGAGTTTCAAGCGAGGTCTAGGTACCAAACTGATGAAGACCATGGCCAATTCTAGGTGTGCCACGTACAATGAGTTTATTAGTGATGCCTTGACCCAAGAAAACCACAACAACATGCATGCAGTTGCTAAGGGTCGCAAGCGGGCATATGAGGCCGGTGCCTCCGGATCTTTCCAGTCAAAAGCGCCTATCACAGCTAGGCCACAATTCCGTCCACCTACACCCAAGTTTAGGCCTCCACCACCTAAAGCTCAGAATAACAGGCCACAGAAACCATTCCATAAGGCGTTCACTATTGCCTTACCAAAAGGAAATGGCAGTCAGGACAGCTCCACAGGATTCAGAAATAATCAACCATGTTTCAACTACAACCAACTAGGTCATTGGTCCAAGGAATGCCCCCACCCTAAGAAGAATGGCAACTAGAATCAGAACAATTAGAGATAGGCGAATGCAAGGGCACGTCCGGGATATGTGCATTATACCACTGTTGAGGAAGTGCCCGCTGGAGAAGTTGTCACGGCTGGTATGTTTCTCATCAACAAGCATCCCGCTGTTGTTTTATTTGATTCGGGAGCTTCTCATTCATTTATGAGTCAAGCATTTGCATCTAGACATGATCAAGAAATAATTGAAGTATGTAAAGGGGGTTATAACATAAGTTCAGCAAGGGGTGCTGTTACTACCAAAAAGATAGTAAAAAATGTACTCATCTCTATACAAGGGAGGGAGTACACAACAGATTTGATAATATTGCCCAGGTTATCAATAAGTGTAATCTTTGGCATGAATTGGATGAAGGATCATGGAGTTCTTATTGACACTAGCACCCATACTATTATGTTGAGGGAACCCACGGGAGGGAATGCTTTTCTAGTACCACTCTCCTATAATTTCGAACTCTAACATTTAGCTTGTGCTATCCAAACCACCACACTTTGTGATATCCTAGTGGTTTGTGAGTTTTCGGATGTATTTCCAGAGGAATTACTAGGTCTACCACCAGATAGGGATGTGGAATTTAAGATCAAGTTAGTGCCAGGTACGGCACCCATATCAAGAAGGCCCTATAGAATGCCACCCAATGAGTTAGCGGAACTTAAGGTTCAATTGCAAGATCTATTGGACAAGGGTCTTATCCAACCTAGCTCATCTCCGTGGGGATGTCCAGCCTTGTTTGTGAAAAAGAAGGACAAGTCACTGAGAATGTGTGTAGATTATAGGCCACTCAATGCTATGACCATCAAGAACAAATATCCGTTGCCCCGCATCGACATTTTGTTCGATCAGCTAGCGAAGGCAAAGGTATTCTCTAAAATTGACTTGAGATCAGGCTACCATCAGATAAAGATCAGACCGGAGGATATACCTAAAACTGCTTTCTCTACTAGGTACGGCTTATACGAGTATTTTGTTATGTCTTTCGGACTAACAAATGCTCCAGCCTACTTCATGTACTTGATGAACTCGGTATTCATGCCCAAACTTGACAAGTTCATGGTCGTGTTTATCGATGATATATTGATTTATTCAGAAAATGAGTCAGATCATGAAGAGCATCTGAGGATTGTCCTATCCAGATTGAGGGAGCATAAGCTATATGCCAAGTTTAGCAAATGTGAATTTTGGTTGAGCAAAGTACCTTTCTTAGGTCACATTTTATCAAGAGATGGAATCTCTGTAGACCCATCAAAAGTACAATAGGTCATGGATTGGAAAGCCCCAACTTCGGTTCATGAAGTTCGGAGTTTTCTAGGGTTAGCAGGATATTATCGTCGTTTCATTCCAGATTTCTCAAAGATAGCTAAGCCTATGACCAAACTACTTCAGAAAGATGAGAAGTACAATTGGACACCAGAATGTGAAGCAGCTTTTCACACCCTCAGAACTTTGTTGACTACGGCACCTGTGCTAGCACAACTAGACATTGAAAAGCCTTTTGATGTATTTTGTGACACATCGGGAATAGGTTTGGGATGTGTGCTTATGCAAGAAGGAAGAGTTATTGCATATGCTTCTCGGCAATTGAGAAAACATGATGTCAACTACCCTACACATGATTTAGAACTTGCAGCAGTTGTTCATACATTAAAGATATGGAGACACTATTTGTTGGGCAATGTATGTCATATATATACTGACCACAAAAGTCTCAAGTATATCTTTACCCAACTAGAGCTGAACATGAGACAAAGAAGATGGTTAGAGCTAATTAAGGACTACAATTTAGAAGTGCATTACCATTCGAGTAAAGCTAATGTAGTAGCCGATGCACTTAGTCGAAAGTCTCATTGCAACACTGTGGAAGCATTATTGGAAGATGGATTCAACTTATTACATCCTGCTATACTACACAATATCACGATTAGTTGTTCACTTGAGAGCAAAATCATAGAACTACAGCAGACAGATGTAGGAATAAGTCACATCAAGAGAAAAATGCAAGAGCAAGAAACCAAACATTTTAGATTGGACGAAAGAGGTGTATTATGGTTTGAAGACCGACTTGTGGTACCAAAAGACCGTGAGCTAAGGAATCAAATTTTAGATGAAGCTCACTCATCCAAATTCTCGATCCATCCGAGTAGTAGTAAGATGTATCAAGATTTGAAAACCCATTTTTGGTGGACTAAGATGAAGAAAGAGATCACAGCCTATGTTGCTAGGTGTGATAACTACAGTAGAGTAAAAGCTGTCCATATGAAATCTACTAGATTACTTTAGCCATTGCCGATTCCAGGATGGAAATGGGAGGAAATCAGCATGGACTTTATCACAGGCCTTCCAATGATGCCACAAGGTCACGATTCAATATAGGTTATTGTTGATCGTCTCACCAAGTCAGCACACTTTATACCCATGAACACACGGTATATAGTTGGAAAATACGCTAAGATATATGTTTCCTAGATCATGAGACTGCATGGAGTACCCAGGACTATAATCTCAGATCAAGGACCACAGTTCATAGCTCGTTTCTAGGAGCACTTACACAAGGCTTTGGGAACCAAGCTAATCAGAAGTTCGGCATACCATCCGCAAACTTCAGGACAGACAGAGCGAGTGAACCAAATCCTAGAAGATTTACTAAGAGCTTGTGTTATATCTTCAAAGGGTTCATGGGAGAAATGGTTACCTTTAGCTAAATTCTCCTATAACAACAGTTATCAAGCGAGTATCAAGATGGCTCCATTTGAAGCCTTGTATGACAGAAAATGTAGAACTCCATTGAATTGGATTGAGCCCGGTGAAAGGAGATACTTTGGTATTGACTTTGTCAATGAAGCCGAAGAGCAAGTACGTATCATCCAACAACATATGAAGGCAGCTCAATCGAGGCAGAAGAGTTATGCCAACAGAAGAAGAAGACCACTAACTTTTGAAGTGGGTGACTATGTATACTTGAGAGTATCACCCATGAAAGGTGTGAAAAGATTTGGGATGAAAAAGAAGCTTTCACCAAGATATGTAGGGCCATACAAAATTTTGGAACGAAAAGGAAATGTTGCGTATAAGTTATAACTTCCACTAGAGATGAGTGCAATATTTGATGTGTTCCATGTTTCTTAGTTGAAGAAATGTCTTCGAGTACCTGAAGAAGCTATTGCACCCACCAACGTGCAGCTTCAATCGGATTTGACCTATGAAGAAAAGCTAATTCGAGTATTAGAGGAGATGGAGAGAGTAACACGGAGTAAGATTATTAAGTTCTATAAGGTGGTGTGGAACAATCATAGTGAACAAGATGCTACATAGGAAAGAGAAGATTATCTACGAGAAGTTTATCCCGCCTTTTTCCAAGAATGGTAGGTCTTGCAAATCTCGGAACGAGATTTTTATAAGGGGGAGGGGTTGTAACACCTCGGGTGTTAGCCTTGCATAACTTGACTTACATAACATGAGCATGATCATCAAGCATTCATAAACAAGCATTTACCATTGAAACATTGGATTGAAACATCTACAACGTTTGCTTGTTATCGCATGTTTCTTAAACATATGCAACTTTTCTCGTTATTTCATGTCTCCATGTATCTATGCATATGATCATGAGTGGACACATGTACTTGGTGGATGTGAGTCACACAAACATATAGCAACACCTAGGTTAGCAAATAGGACTTTGTTCATGGTCACATTTCATGAACCAACACTTAAGCTTCATGTGATTACACTAACTAGCCCTATGAGTGACTACTACATGAAATGATAGAATGACCTTGCAAATTGCTTAAACATGTTTAGAGTATCATTATGAACAACTTTGATATTCATGGTTAGGGGTAAATAGGTCATTAAGCCATGCTTTGATGTGTATCATCATTTAAAAGTGACATGTTTGACCAAATTTGAACTAGGTGTTAGAGACCTTGCATGGAGGAGATCACTAAAGCAAAGTTGTAGTATTTGACATAAGGAACAACTTTTATTTTTGGGTCATTGACCGATTTAGCTCCTAACATGCTTGAATTGAGATCACAAGAATCAGCAAAATCAACATTTCAACACTTAACAAAAAATTTCTAAGTCTTGTTCAATGATAGACTAACAAGCCGACCTTGGGGGTGATCTAACTTGAATTCGGTTGCGAATTAGAACATGGTTCCTTGACAAGAGTTGTAGCGGGTACATGGTTCTACAAATCCTTTTCAGATTGTTTATACTTTGGATCCACGGATTAGCAGTTAATTGGACGGCAAAACTTGTCGTTAGGCTCGGCATTGCGTTACTAAATGAACTGAACTCTGGTTCAGTGGCTGACCGACGCCAGGGCAGAGCCGCCGCGTGGACGTCACGGCTAGCCGCGCATCGCCAACACCCTGCCCCGCGTGGCAAAGCTAGGCCAGAGAGCGCCTTCAACTCCCCAGCGTCCGCCCGCACTCAGCCGCGCCCTCATTTCCCCATTTCGCCTCCTCCTTCCTCACTGCAGTGACAGCCGAGCTCACCCCGCCTCCACCGTCGCCATAGCCAGCTCCAGCTAGCGCTGAGCCGCCCATTCGCCACCGCAACAGCATCAACGTCTTCCCAGCAACTCCCTGCGTCCCCCATTGCCTGCTGTTCCAACTTGGTAAGCCACCGCAACATGCAACGCCTCGCCGGAGCTCCACCGCTAGCCCCGTCACCGTGGCCACGTTGCCTCCATCCACCATTGGTTGTGATAGCTTGTGGTATAGGATCGCCGTGGTCTAGAGATACTAGTCCAAGCCTTAGTTGGAGCCGCCGTAGCTTCCACCGGTGCCTCGCCGTCGTTCAGCGCCACCGCTCCGCCATGAGCGCCGCCACCGTGCATAGCCCCGACGAGAGGTCCCACCGTGTAGCTCAACCGGTGCGCTAGGTCATGTAGGTCACGCGGTGAAGACCTCACCACCGGCGAACTCGCCGCCGTTGAGCTTTGGCCGCGCAAGCTTGCGCAAGCGCCGCTGCTCTGTTTTCGCATCGCTGACGCGTGGGTCCAACTGACGCGTGGGTCCCTGCTGTCAGCGACCCTTTATTCTAAAGCTAGTTCAAATATTCCAGATTTGAGTGTGTTTTGTAATTCTTAGATCTCAAGTTTGGTAGCTTCAAAAATTGTGAAATAAATTTGGTAGTGTTCCTTAGGAAGTGTAGTATTTAGGAAAAATATGTTCTTGACATTTATAGTAGAAATTTTTGGAGATTTAAATAGAGATTTGAAATGTACTTTTGAATGCATGCAAATTTGTTTATTTTATATCTAGAGTTACTGTGCTCCAAAAATTATGAAATATTTGTTGTAAGCTAGTCTTAGCATATATGAGCTCTGGTAAAAATTTGAGGATCAGTGCATGTGTAGATTTATAGTTATAGATTTTTCTTTTATGAATAGTGAATCCTTGTATGAATTTCTATAAATTAATTGTGAATCCTTTATTCCTGAAATTTGTTGGGGGTAATCCTAGTACCATAAGTATGCTAAAAAAATAGGAAATCTGTTGCTTGACACGTTTCACTAGGGTTTTCCATTTTTGCTATTGTAAGCCTTTCTGCCTTATCATTTTTGTATAAAGTGTTTTATTGAATAAAATGGCATGAAACTTTTACAGTAGTCCTTTGATAGCATTAGTAAGGCACTGCAAATTTTTAAGAATTTTTGAAACACATCTGGTATATGTTTATTATTTAACCTAGATATCTAAATAAAATCATAAAGGCATTTAAATAAATAGTTTGGGCTTCACCATTATATTGTCTTGAATGTATTTGGTATGCTTAAACTATTGGTAGACTTTATGTTGTCAAATTTTGAGTGATTACATGAAGTAGAAGTATCATTGCTTTAAAATGCAAATTTAAAAGGCTTCCGGACAGATTCTGTAGTTTGATAAGTTGCATGATAGGGATGATGGTTGTTGTAAAAATGGTTAATAACAAAGTTGTAGAGAATTTGATAAGCTTTCCAGAAAGTCCAGGATCACTGTATTTGGATTAGTAGAACTCCAGTTATGAGTGAAACAAATAGATGTTGTTTTGTGATATAGTAGATGCATTGTGGAAGTAGTTAATTAAATAATCAAGAAGAGATATGCACCTACTCAATAAACATGATGCACTTGTTAACATATATGCATTCGTAATACTTATGCCATATTCATGCATCTAGGATCGGAGGAAGAAATAACGTTGCTGGACTTCGAAGAAGCAGAGGAAGGGGACCAGCAGGAGAATCCGCAAGCCATAGCTCCCGAAGGCATGGAGCAGAATCCTGAAGAGCTTCCGGAGTGTCCTGACCACCGCCCTACTTCTTTTCTGAAAGGCAAGCCCCGGAGCATTCTAAGTCTCCCAGTATTTTACAAATGATTACTTAAGTACTTATGATTGATGCATTAGGTTATAAGAGTTGAATGGAACCACTTGGTGCATGTACATTCCTTGTCCAGATATTACACCTTTAACCGGTATAGGTCCAGGATCGAATGTATGCTTAGCCATGCTTAGACCGGTAGAAGTCGGGTGATGTCCTATCACCTGCGAGATATAGGTGGATACCAGAGCACGGTTGGCTATATTTGCTATCGTGGAACAGAACTATGGGGTAAAAGAAAATCGAGACTGGGCAGGATGACGATAGAGAAGCAACATGGCATGGAGGTCTTGGGTGTGGATCTATCCCCGTCTGTGTCGATTAAGGACCATACCGTTGTTGGCGTTTATGACAAGATTGAACGCATGCCTCTCACTTAGCTGGCCAGATAACTCGTTCCGACCGCGAAGCTGAGTAATTCAACTCAGGCCGAGACCCGTTCTGTTGTGCGCTCCTTCCGGGGAACGGTCAGACTGAGCCCAAGGGCAGGCTAGGCCTAAACGTCCTGGCATCTGGTGTTCCAGATTGTGCGGCACGGTACGGACCCACGAAATATATACCTGAGTTGTACCAAAGGTGACCTAAGGCTATCATGGCTGGTAGACCTGGGTTTGTGTTAGGAATAAATTCCCAGCTGGTTGAAATCGATTCGAATCGTTGTCTCTCTCGGATAGTGAGAAACTTGGCTAGTCCCAACATCGTAGTAACTGTGTTATGAAACATGATGGTTCGGATGAATATGGAATTACAATACCTGCTATGGTTACTATTGTATGCTTTTAAATTGATATACCACATGTTTGGCACAGGATAGTTGCTAATCTAGAAATGGATAGTTATAATTAACTTGATAAAGGAATCGTAATTGTACAATGAGTCAATTGCCTTTTACGCAAAATGTTGTCAAGTTACGTCCACTTATACAGCCTTGCATAATCCTTGGAGTCATTTTATTTCTGGTTCATGACGAGTAAGTCTAGCTGAGTACCTTCTCGTACTCAGGGTTTGTTTTCCCATTGTTGCAGATGGCACTATGTATCATGGTTATTGCAAGAGTTGCTTCTATCCCGCCATGGATGAGGAGTAAGCCTTGGGCAGGCTTCTTTATTAATCCCTATCTTTGCTTTTGTGGACCGTGATCCTATTTGGCACTGTATCAAACTATGTTGGAAACTTTATTTTCAAACTTAATTGCTTTCGCTTTAT
Source organism: Miscanthus floridulus (assembly GCF_019320115.1). NCBI lineage: Eukaryota > Viridiplantae > Streptophyta > Magnoliopsida > Poales > Poaceae > Miscanthus > Miscanthus floridulus. The sequence continues at coordinate 77,353,858 of NC_089581.1, forward strand.
CTATCAAACTCGGTTTGTAATAACTTTTATTCGTACTCTGATGATGAAATGTATCTGTGAACTTTATGTAATATGTGGCATGTATGTTGAATCATGTACGATCTTGGTTGTTGTAAATCGTTTATCGAGACCCATCGTGGTACTCAACGGACTACCGGGTTTATATGGGTTCAAGTATGACAGTGCGACCGCTTGCGGGCTGCCATTGTACTTGTACTCTTATAAATTGGTCAGTTCTGCGATAGAAGTGAGGCCTTTCGGCCAGAGAGGTGGGCCAGAGTCGGAAGCGAGCGTCGTTCCTCCTTGGCCAGGCCTTCCGGTCGAAGATTGGGTCGCCCTTCTGGCCTGTCGTTAGGTTTTTGGGCCGGCTCAGGAGTTGCGCGTCATTCGTAACGTCGTCTGCTGGGCCGAGCCTTTTGCTGGGAAGCTGGTCCATGAGGGACCCTGGGTTTATGAACCTGACACCGCCAGACACACCACCTACATCCCAAACCCTAACCGATTTAGAGAGGGGGCGCCGCCAGCGACGGAAAGCACCACCATCGGCTTTACCCCGCCTCTGCACCGTCGCCACCGACGAGCAACCCCATGGCTAGCTCATCTTCTACAAAGGCGGCCGATGGTTTGCACCTCCGCACCCTCTCCCTCTATCTCTAAATCCCGTACTAGTTCATATTCTAGGACTTGCTATTTATCCCAAATATCAGTATACATGCTAGATCTATGGTTATTGGATCCTGTAATTTCTATCACTTGCCTCTCTCTCTCTCTCTCTTTGTTCATTCAGGCACGGAGGAGGCGGCGGCGGAAGCATACGAAGTGGCGGCCATAAAGAATGAGAGAATTATTTATTTGGCACTGAAACAAATCAGTGTTTCGTATTTGGCACTCAAAAATTTAAACTTTCTTATCTGGCATCAAGTTGAAATTTTCTTTCGTAAATGGACATCAAGTTGAAATTTTCTTTCGTAAATGGCACTGCCGTCCATTTTCATTGATCAATCTGTTAGTTGACTGGTTCGACCGTGTCAGCTTTTTTCCCTGTGTCTGATGTACCCCTATACACACAGAAGACTCCCACGCCGCTACACCTCTTGATCAGTGTTAGCAGAGAGTTTCTTAATGGAGAGGAGTATGGAATAGAAGATCAGCACCAACCTCTTGAGGATTCTGTTAGTGGTGGGATCGTTCAGGTCGAAGAGGCCGAGAGCAATGTGCTCCGGTGAGATGAAGTTGCAGCCCATGTTCCTCGAGAACTCGACGGCTGCCTCGAAGACGCGCTTGCTGGCAGCCGAGAACGGCACGTTCGTGGCCATCTCGGTGGCCGCCTGCGCGGGCCTGGCCTTACCCAGGGCGTCGCGGCAGGCCTCTCGCGCGCGGTCGACGCGGAGGCCAGACCTGAGGAACCCCACGAGGGTGCGGTCCTCGGCGATGAGGCCCAATAGCAGGTGGTGCGGTGCGACAGTCTCGTCCCCCATCCCGCGCGCCTCCCGCTGCGAGAACACCACTGCCTTCACCGCCTGCTCCGTTAACCGCTCGAACACCGCCCTGACGATGCCCGGCCCGCGCCTCCGCGAAGGGACCGCGGTGGCCAGCATCGTCACCGCAGACGCACGGAGCGGGCGCGCCGCCGGCGTCCTCCCGTCGCTCGCCGCCGCGGAGATGCGGACGAGGACGAGCAGCAGCACGCCTCCATCGTCCGATTGTCCCTTTTTCCCCCTTCGATCAGTTCGGTGGATGATTGGATGCTCCTTTCAATTATAGGCTTCTCCTACCTGTTGCGTCACCGACGCTGGGTGAGAACTCCATGGACGCCACCATCTTCTTTGATTTCGGCCAGCTCCCCACCACAGCGCACCCCACTGCCGTAGTGCGACGCGATGGCCGGGCCGCCATCCCCGAGGCCACGACAAGCGGCGAGCTACGACGTGCGCAGGGCAGCACCGAACATGTGGCAAAGCGAGCTACGAGCTGGCGCCCGGGGATGGCGGCAAGCGGCGCACAGGTCCAACGACGACTGGCGAGTGGCGGAGCCAGCTCACGGCAAGGCCGCGGCGGCGCGGAAAGACCTCGCACGGGGAGCAGCATGAGCAGACCTCGCGTGCGGCAGCGAGCTGGGAGCTCGCGTGCGGGGCCACGACAGCGCCGCCGGTGCATGGTGAGGCGCTGTGGTGCCGGCAGACCTCGCGCGGACAGCGGCGAGCGACACGCGGAGACCGCGATGACCAGCGCGCGGCACTAGCAAGGTTGCGGCAAAGCGAGCTAGGCGCTCCCATGGGGGCAGCGACACGCCATCGTCCTGCCTCCTTCGGTCGGTAGGGCAGCGATGCGGGGACGTTGGTACGGGGTCTATGCGTCGGGTCGCCAGGGTGATGGCACGGGGCTACGCAAGAGCTCCGGTAATATCGTCCATACAAAAATACTTAAACTTCCCTATTTGGCATCGTGGATTTCTGCTGCAAACAAGGATATTCGTGTCTTTTTACCTAAATGGACGGTAGTGCCATTTACGAAAGGAAATTTCAACTTGATGCCAGATAAGAAAGTTCAAATTTTCGAGTGCCAAATACGAAACACTGACGGTGCCAAATAAATAATTCTCCCATAAAGTATCGAGGCATCAACGCGGTGACCAACTTGGACATCACGCGTTACCAGCGGCGGATCCAGGAAATATTTTAGGAGGACTGAACAACACTGCTGCTCGATCTTAAGTCTCAGCCCCCCCTACACTATAGAATTTTGCCTAAAAATTCATATGTGCTCTACAGTAGTTTGCACTGATTCGGTTTGAGTAGGCCCCTGCGCGTTACGACGTGGACAAGATCATGGAGAGCAACATGCTGCTCCCGGCCGACCAGGTCCGGCGCAACAACAAGGACGGCCAACGCCGCGCGCCGCGGTCTCATCGGCACCGGTTCAGGCTGCCAACTGCACGGCGGGCACCTTGGAGATGCAGCCGGCGGCTGTCGCGTGGTCCAACGAGCTGCGGTGGCCAGCAGCACCAGGACATCGTGTCCGTGGACACGCCGCTCGGGCACACGCCGCAGCGCCATCACGCACATGCCGAACGTGTCGTCGTTGCTGGCGGCCCCGACCTTGAGCAACTGCAGCTCCAGGGAGCAGAGTGTTAGCAGTGCGGCTACTGCGTCTGGTCTGACGACGAATGAAGCGGCGGCGGCAGCATCAGGCGACAACATTGCCTCGGCTATCGTCAGGCCAAACAAGACAGCCCGGTCCAGGAGGCCCAGTACGCGCTACGGCGCTGACGAATGGGTCCAGTATTACTGACGAATGGGCCGGGGCAGCAGTGTGGGCATGCATTAGGGCATGCTTATCCTTATTGGTTAGTTCTACTCCAAAAAAAAACGGTAAGTTTAAGTTGTGTATGTAGTGGTCTGGTCTAATCAACATTGCCTGTAGCGAGCGATCTCAATCGCTCACCTCAACTACCTCGCCCTGCTCGCGTCCTTGCTGTTGTCGCGTTGCCGTTGACTTTTGCCTTCCAGGAGGGCACCGCGCTGCTGCTGTCCTCGCCTTTGCCCTCCCGCTCGCTCTCTCCCTCGTCTGCTCTGCTTGGTACCGCTGCCGCACTGGACGAGCGCAGTAGGCGCCATGTGCGCATGCTCCCTCGCGTCCTTGCTCGAGAGCGCCTTAAAGGAAGATGGCCGAGCCGCTTGTAGGGTCGAGATGGCGGACTAGAGGGGGGGTGAATAGTCCTTTCTAAAATTAATCGTGTCGGCTTACCGAAACAAATGCGGAATTAAAACTATCGGTCTAGCCAAGACTACACCCCTCTATCTATGTTCTCTAGCATCTTGCAAATATCCTAATTAAGCAATTAAGGTGCCAGGCTAGCTAGAGCCCACCTAATCAATTCTAGATGCAAGGTCACACAAACCTATGCCACTAGTACTTTAAGCAATGGTGGAGCTCCTACACATGCTAGTAAGCAAAAGCACAAAGCCACATAAGCTCACTAGCAATGCTCCTACACTGCTTTTATTCATTTTTTTGAATTAATTTGGAAATAAGCCCAAAAAGAACTTGTTCCAAATGACCTCAAAATTTTAAGTAAGCTTCCTCATGACAAATTAGTGTACCAAAACAAATTTCATAATTTTTGAAGTTATACAGTGGCCTACAAAAATTATGGAAATTACATTTATTAATTAATTGACTGAATTTTTGAACATTAAAAATTTATTCAAATTTCAAGTTTCATATTTTTAAACCATAATAGAACATGTACAGAAGCTACACACAAATGTTCAGAATTTCTAGAGCTGTAATTATTTTCCTACGAATTTCCAAAGTTTCTGCACTATTTAAAATCCAGAAAATACAAAATCTCTCTGTTCTCTCCCTCTTCTCTCACTGACAGCCAGGGCCCGCTTGTCAGCGACACAAAACAGGACATGGCGGTCCTGCCAGCTCCGGTCGGCCAAAACGCGCCGACGGCAAGACTCCGGCGAGGTGGATAGTACCATCATGATCTACAACACCCCGCGAACCTATCCCGACTCTCAGAACAGTAGCAGGCACACCGGAGGAAGCTCCATGCCAGCCATGGCGGCCATGGTGGGGTAGACACGGCGGCGCACAGTATAACTCCGGCTACAACGCGGTAGAGACTAAAGCTGAGAGAGCATCATGCTCAGGAGCTCACCGCGAACACGACGGTGTGCTTGGTGAAGGCGGAGACGGACTAGAGCGTCCTAGCCACGGTGAGGTCGGTGGAGGCGGTGCTTCGGCCGGTTATGAGGAAGAAAACGTCGTGCTGGATGATTCCGGCCAACTTGAGTGATGCGAGCAAGCCGAAGAGAAGCGCTAGATCGAGGCGATCACGCTGGCGTAGGGAGGCACGGCGAGAATGGTTCGACGGTGGCTACGACGTGCGGCGGAGCTGAGCGGTGGCAGAACAGAGCAGAGAAGAAAAGAAGAGGACGACGGCGGCGGTGCTCCTCTTTATAGCAAGGAAGGATGCTTCCAGTTTTGCCAGCTCCCGACGAGATCGCCATGGAGACGGCAACGTGTCACCGCGCGAGGAAGCGGTGAAGACGGTCGGCGGCAAGCAGCTCGGTGGCGAGCAGGAGGTGGTGCCCTGCTGTAAACGGATTTTTGAAATATTTATAGAATTGCCACTGAGTTCATTTTACAAATTACTCCCAAATTCTCTAAAGAAGTTGAAAATCTCCAAAAATAAAAGTTGCCCAACATTTCAAGTTCTACAACTTTGCTTAAATGAACATTTTCAAATTCTGCCTCCATTTTGAAATTTGAATTTGGGGTGCATTTGAGCATTTGAATCATTTCAAAATTACTCCAAATTTTATATGTAAACTTTAAAAACTTTGAATACCAAAGTTGATCCTTATAAAATAAGCTTCAACTTTGCTTTTTGTCACACCCCCAAATTCCAAATGGATTTTGAAATAGATAGAAGGGGCAAAAAGGACTTTTATGATTTAAATTTGAATTCACATTTGATTTGTTTACCTTTTTACTTAACTATGATTTTTGACCATTTACATGGCCCATTAGGGTTATTTGAGTCAATTGACACATGGTCTCACATGATCACATGAAATTTGACCCTTGTGGTCATGATTTTTATTTAGAGTTTTGGATCACATTACATCACATAACATAATAACTTATGAAATAAAGCTTATTTAGTGAATGCATTCAAAATTTTCTACTTTATGAATGCTTTGCAATGCATATGATGACATGTCAAGTTTTAGTGCTAGGTCAAAACACCAGAGGTGTTACAACCCTTCCCCTTAAAGAAATCTTGTCCCGAGATTTAAAACCTAAGGCTAAGTAATGGAAAAGGAAATGTGTCAAGCTAACACATCATAACTTTGTTCAAAAAGCTAGTGAGGGGGGTTTTCCATTCTTTTGACAAAAGAGACAAGTTACAACATAGACAAGGTATTGCAACTAAATAGAAGCGAAGAAGTCAGGAAAGTTTTCTTCTAATAATCCTCGGACTCCCAAGTAGCTTCATCTTCAGTGTGTTGGTTCCATTGTACTTTGTAGAACTTGATTGTACGTCTTTGAGTGACTCGATCTTTCTGATCTAAGACTCTAATGGGGTACTCAACATAAGTCAAATCAGGTTCTAGTTCTACATCACCAAAGTCGATTACTTGGTCAGGTACTTGAAGACACTTCTTTAACTAGGATACATGGAAGATATCATGCACAGCTGATATGTGATCTGGTAGCTTGACGCGATAGGCGACCGGTCCACATCGTTGTTGGATTTGAAAAGGACCGACATAATAGGGCGTCAACTTTCCCCGAATCCCAAAACGATGAACTCCTTTCATCGGTGATACCTTGAGGTAGACATGATCTCCCACTTTTAATTCTAGCGGTCGTCTCCTCTTATCAGCATAGCTTTTCTATCAGGACTGAGCTACCTTCATATTAGCTTGTATGAGTTTAACTTTCTGTTCAGCTTCCTTGACCACATCCGGCCCAAAGAACCAACGTTCTCCAGCTTCTGACCAATTTAAAGGTGTCTGGCATCTACGGCCATACAATGCTTCGAATGGTGCCATTTTAATGCTCTCTTGATAGCTATTGTTATATGAGAATTCAGCTAAGGGAAGGCATTCATCCCATTTAGCACCATAGGAAAGGACATATGCTCTCAACATATCTTCAAGAATTTGATTTACCCTTTCAGTCTATCCATCTGTTTGCGGATGATAAGTAGAACTGCGGATAAGTTTGGTTCCCAAAGACTCATGTAGACTTTTCCAAAACTTAGATACAAACAATGACCCTCTGTCAGAGACAATGGTCTTGGGTGCCCCATGCAGACTGAAGATTCTATCAAGATAAAGCTTTGCATACTATTCCGCTCGATATTTATCTCTAACTGGTAAGAAATGAGCTATCTTGGTTAGGCGATCAATAATAACCCATATTGAATTATAGCCTGCAGATGTCCTTGGCAACCCCATGATGAAGTCCATACAGATATCCTCCCACTTCCAAGATGGAACTGGCAATGAATGTAATGGACCTACAGTCTTCATGTGAACCGCTTTGACTCTCTGACAAGTATCACATTTGGCCACATATTGAGCTATTTCTATTTTCATTTTGGTCCACCAATATCTTTTTCTCAGATCATGATACATTTTGTTGCTACCTGGATGAATGGAGTATCTTGTAGAATGAGCTTCATCAAGAATCTACTTTCGCAGCTCTAGACTTTTGGGTACTACCAATCTATCTTTGAACCATACAACATTGGATTCATCAATATTGAAACATGTTGGGTTTCCAGATCTGACTTTATCTTTGATATGGGCTATACCCTTACTTTTCCGTTGAGCAACAGTGATATGATCTTTGATAGTGGACTCAACTGCAATATTGGACAAGGAACCTTGTTTGATGATTTGTAAATTCAGATGCTCCATCTCTTGACACAATGTTCGCTACATAGGTTTCACAGTCAGATAATGGCAATGACTCTTGCGACTCAGGGCATCGGCAACCACATTAGCCTTGCCCGGATGATAATGCACTTCTAAGTCATAATCTTTGATAAGTTCTAACCATCTTCTTTGCCTAATATTCAACTCTGACTGAGTGAAGATATATTTCAACCTTTTGTGATCCATATAGATATGATAGATATTGCCTAATAAATAATGTCGCCAAACCTTGAGTGCATGAACAACAACGGCTAATTCAAGATCATGGGTGGGATAATGTTCTTCATGCTTCTTGAGTTGTTTGGAAGCATACGCTATGACTCTGCCTTCTTACATAAGAACACAGCCAATACCAATTCCAGATGCATCACAATAGATATCAAACGGCCTCTCGATATCAGGTTGTGCTAATACCGGTGCAATTGTCAGCAACTTCTTTAATGTTTGAAAGGCCTTCTCACATTCTATTGACCATACAAACTTAGTTTGATTTTTCAGTAGTTCAGTAATCGGCTTTGCAATTCTGGAGAAGTCAGGGATGAACCGACGATAATAACCTGCCAACCCCAGAAAACTACGAACTTGATGAACAGTGGTAGGTGCTCTCCAGTTAAGGACTTCTTCTACCTTGCTCGGATCAACAGCTATACCTTTAGCAGATAACACATGACCTAGAAATTGTACTTCCTCTAACCAGAATGCACATTTACTGAATTTGGCATATAATTTGTGGTCTCTTAATCGTTGTAGAACAATGTAGAGATGTTCCGCATGTTCCTCTTTGCTCTTAGAATAGATAAGAATGTCATCAATGAACACCACTACAAACTTATCCAACTCGGGCATGAAAACTGAGTTCATCAGGTACATGAAATGAGTCGGGGCATTGGTCAGCCCAAAAGACATGACTAAATACTCATATAGACCATATCGGGTAGTAAACGCTGTCTTTGGCACATCTTCCCGTCTGATCTTAATCTGGTGATAGCCTGATCTCAAGTCTATCTTTGAGAACACCTTAGCTCCCGCAAGTTGATCAAAAAGCAAATCAATTCAGGGTAAGGGGTATTTGTTCTTTATGGTGACTTCATTTAACGGTCGATAGTCAATACATAACCTTAAGATTTGGTCCTTTTTCTTCACGAAGATAGCAGGGCATCCCCAAGGTGATGAACTGGGTTGAATGAAACCCTTGTCTAACAACTCTTGTAGTTGCATTTTTAATTCTGCTAGTTCTTTGGGTGGCATCCTATATGCTCTTCTGGACACTGGTGCTGTTCCTGGTTTCAGATCAATTCTAAACTCTACATCTCGGTCTGGTGGCAGACCATGCAGATCATCGGGAAAGACATCCGTAAATTTACATACCACTAGAATTTTCTCGACTTCTTCAATAGTAGTTGCACAGACTGTTCCAACCGTACTCTTAGGAAAGGGAAGTTGGATGAGAAGTTGGGTTTTGCTGTCAGGTACATTTACCCTTATGGTTCTACGCATGACATCTATGACAACCCCATGTTGAGTTAACTAGTTCATACCAAGGATCACATCTATATCTTGATCCTTTAATATCAACATGTTGGTAGGGAACTCATATCCTCCCAAATCAATAGGTACATGCTGAACTATCTCCCTTGTACAGATTTGTCCCCCGGGCGACTGTATATGATATGGTTCTTTTGTTTCCCCAATAGTTATCCCATGCTTCACAACAAATGTACGATTGATGAATGTATGGGATGCACCAGAATCAAATAAGGTAATTGCAGGATGCTTAGCAATGGGAAACATACTAATCATTACTGGTTCTCCTTCTGGAATAGATTCCACCTGAGTATAGAAGACCCTTCTAGTTTTCTTCTCAGCCTGACCCTTCTGACTGTTCTGAGCATTGCCCTTGTAATGATTCTGAGCTTGAGTAAGAGGGGCTTTAGGTGCATTAGGATTACTCTTCCTAGGATACGGACATTCTCGGGAAAAGTGTCCAGGTTTACCACAATTATAACATGGATAATTGTGATTCTAGGGAGTAGCAGTGTGGTTTGCATTATTTGTATTATTTTGTTGTTGCGGTGCTTGATGAGGATAAGGCGTATTAATTGCAGGGCGAATAAAGATTTGCTGCCTGCTTTGGCTTTGTTGTGGGCGGAATGGTGCACGGCCATGATTCTAAGGATGGTAGACCATCTTTTAACGCTTTCCACTCGACGATCCGGAAGCAAATACTCTCTTTTTCTTCGCCTCCTTGTGTCGGTGGTAATTCTCCTCTGAAGCGATAGCAATGTTGACTATCTCATGATAAGTTGCGTTGCCATAGGTTGCCATCATGGTCTGAAGTTTGGTGTTCAGGCCTCTTAGGAAATGATTTTTCTTCTTCCTATCAGTATTCACATACTCTATAGCATACTATGACAGGTGATTGAAGCACCCAATATAGTGCATCACCGGGTGCTCCCCTTGCTTAAGAGCCAAAAACTCTTCTAACTTCATGGTCATCACACCATCTGGAATATAGTGTGCCCTGAAGGCATCCTTAAACTCCATCTAGGTGATTTGGTGACCAGCGGGCTATACAGCTACCAAATTTGCCCACTAGGCACCAGCAGCTTCTCAGAGTTGCTGTGCCGCAAACCTTGGTTTTTGAATCTCGGTACAGTGAATCAGCTCAAACTTTTGCTCCATTGTCCGGAGCCAATCGTCAGCTTCTAAAGGCTCTTCTGCCTTAGAGAACACAGGCAGACGTGTGTCAGTAAAATCAATATAGGTTGACTTGTCATTTCCATTATTACGGCAGCCACTATTAGGGTGTGGTGCCTATTGGTTCTGAGCCAATTCTCTTAACAACCTAGCATTCTCTGCCGTTGCATTGACGAGTGTGGCTATGGCATCTGCCATAGTCAGAGGCATTGGTGGAGGATTTGGGATATCATCATGGTCTTGCGAGGTACTTGCACCAGCTTGGGTGTTAGGACGAGGCATCTATTAGAGAGACACGTTTATTTACATTATAATTTATTGAAAGTAGTTAAAAGGTTTCATGCTACAAAGGGTTACTTATTTATATTACATGTCTTGTATCCCACAAGACAACCCTGGTTTACTAGAAAAGCAGTAAAGGAACTATTACTACTCCAAGCTCTCAGTCATCGGCGTCCATGTCCATACCGAACAGAACCTCATCTTCATCTGAGAAGTACACTAATTCCTCAGGGTCCTCCTCCTCTTCTTCATCCTAGACTTCTCCTGGATCTACAATCATTTCTTCATCTATAACTTCACCATCCCCATGAGGAGGATGAAGTTGAGCATACATCATGTGGACATTCTCATGAAGAATGTCATTGTCCATCTTCAGGTCTTCTACGTAGAACTCCAACTCATGGATGCGTTCATTGGCCGCATCCTCTCGTGTCTAGGCTTCATTCCATAGCTCGGTGGTCATGGTGATGGCCTTTCGCATTTCCGCCAGCTTCTCTTGATCTTTGGCATGAGCTCAACGAAGAGTGTTGAGCTCCATGGTAAGGTTCTCGATGTTGGTGGGATTGCTTGAAGATCCTTCATCTCCTAAGGTCCTAGAACTTCCTTCACCAAGCTCATAGTTTCGCGGTGCCAACTGGTGATGAGGAACTCCGTGAGGTCTGGTGGACTTGCGTGCGGTTATCTTGGTCTTTGCCATAGCCTATAGAAGTTAGGGTAGGACTATAAGAATAGCTTGAGGATAATGGAGGTTAGCAAGAATGGGATTGACATTACTTACCCAACCTCTTTTAAGGGGAATTATTGTGCAAGGTGTTCAAGCATGATGCATGAATCAATCTTACGAATCTAGGTACAAAAGATTTATATAATCAAAAGTACTAGCTTTTTAATACATAGGACAAACCTAATCATATTATCCACCATAAACATTCAAATAAGATAGGATTGAGACTAGATCAGAGGTAAGAAGAAAGAAATTTGAACTTTAAAATATCAAGTTTACTTTCTTTGATCCAAATCAATTTGAAGGTTTTCCAAATTAACCTACAATGATCTTAGATAGGACCTGCTCCGATACTAGCTGTGGTAGAACCTCCTAAGAAATTGGCCCCACGTGCATCTATGGTTGTCTCAACAGACCTCTGATAACATACAAAAGTTCCCAACAACTTAACAGGTCTGTCGGGTGTCCTCGGGAAACCCGAATCATCCACGAATCTTTTCCGAACAGGATCCCAATCACAGACATTGCAGATTACAATAGTTTTCAATATACATATCGAAGATTATAAAGTGGAAGATTTAAGTTTTTAATATTACAAACCAGTTGTTTCAAACTTACAAAACCATAAGTGTCATACAACCATAGTAGCGGGATAATATTACATTAACATTATTTTTCATACAAACTAGTGCCTTGTCCAAAGGTCATTCATCATTCCTCATCGTCATCGACTTCAAACACAGACATGCAGCAGGGACCAAAACAAGCCTGCGCATGCGACTCACCTGCAATAAGGGTTAACAAACCCTGAGTACAAAAGTACTCAACAAGACTGACCCGACGTAAAAGGGGGGTAAAAGACTTTAGAGATGCAGGTGTTGGGGCAAGGTAAGGATGTAGCAAGTTTCAAAAGTTCTTTGCCAAAAGCTTACTATTCTTGATCCTATTTTCAAGTTTTTCCCCTAAGTCTTCTTGGTTCATTATCTCAAACTAAGTGTTCATATCCCATGTTCCAACCCTTTTCATTCCATTCCTATTCTCAAATTTTAGTAATTCACCAATCCTGCATTGCTTCTGTAATGAAACGAGTCTCCATATCTGCGGAGCATCGGCTATTCGAATTGATTCAAGTCCTAGCTGGGGATTCCTTATCACACGACATATGTAGAACTTAATCTTGCATATATCAACCTCGCTACTGGATCCTCCTATACTAAGCCGTCTCCACGCCACCCGGGAGCACAGCACACCTCCAATCCGGCGTGTGGGCATTCGTCTCTCCACTCCCAGCCATGAGGGTACATGCTATTCCCACCATCTCTCCACTCCCAGTGCGTGGGCATTCGTCTTAGTATCGGATTAGCCGAAGTAGGCTTACCGGAGTATGTGACCAGTACTACAAAGTGTCTCGTTCAGAAGATCCACAATGAGTGGCCTTTAAGCGACATAGTCGGCAACATTACCCAATATTCAAGATAAGTCACCCGACTAGTCTCTAGTTCATTCTACCTTCTTTCTTTCTTTGGCCAGGATGCCATCTTTGATTGTATCGAAACTTTTACTTTGAAAGTCTACCATAAAGCATACTAAGCATTCTATGCCTTTGTTAATGAAATCATCTTCAAGGATGGTAAACAATTAACAAGGTAGGCAATGCATCAAGTAGGTGACATTTGAAATAATCAACTTAATGCAATAGGTAACATAGGTGATAAACAAACTTTTCAAAGTAAACAAGGTAATGGTTTAATGCATAAACTGGGGCTTGCCTTCGTTGACGATCTCGGGTTCCGGATCAGTACCACAAATATTGAATCCCGAGATAACCGAGGATTCTTCCACAACTTGCTCAACTAGGATCAGTTCACTCTCGGATTCTACATGAAATAATAACATATACTTCAACACGATGATAATGTAAACATGATGCTTTCATGGTGCATGAAATATAATAACACCTTGAGTACAACTTTCCTTCATGGTACAGTTGCAAGCCAACAAAACCAACTTGCAATTCTACCATCAAGGACCACACAAAAATGTTTACTAAGAAACCCTACATTCTTCTAAAGAACTACCCAAAGTTTCGCTCCAAAGTTCTACCCTTAATGAATGAAATCACTCATTAACTAAACTCTAACCAACACTTTAATGACCTAGGGCTTATGACCTAAGTGACTTGACCAAATTGATCATGAAACCCTACTGGTCACAAAACATGACCAAAAACAAAAAAATCAAACTCTAACCTAACACTTAGGGTTTGCTTTTATTCATTTTTTTGAATTAATTTGGAAATAAGCCCAAAACAAACATGTTCCAAATGACCTCAAAATTTTAAGTAAGCTTCCTCATGACAAATTAGTGTACCAAAACAAATTTCATAATTTTTGAAGTTATACAGTGGCCTACAAAAATTATGGAAATTACATTTATTAATTAATTGACTGAATTTTTGAACATTAAAAATTTATTCAAATTTCAAGTTTCATATTTTTAAACAATAATAGAACATGTACAGAAGCTACACACAAATGTTCAGAATTTCTAGAGCTGTAATTATTTTCCTATGAATTTCCAAAGTTTCTACACTATTCAAAATCCAGAAAATACAAAATCTCTCTGTTCTCTCCCTCTTCTCTCACTGACAGCCAGGGCCCGCTTGTTAGCGACACAAAACAGGACACGGCGGCGCTGCTAGCTCTGGTCAGCCAAAACGCGCCGACGGCGAGACTCCGGTGAGGTGGATAGCACCATCATGATCTACAACACCCCGCGAACCTATCCCAACCCTTAGAACAGTAGCAGGCACACCGGAGGAAGCTCCATGCCAGCCATGGCGGCCACGGTGGGGCAGACACGGCGGCACATGGTATAACTCCAGCTACAACACGGTAGAGACTAAAGCTAAGAGAGCATCATGCTCAGGAGCTCACCACAAACACGACGGTGTGCTTGGTGAAGGCGGAGACGGACTGGAGCGTCCTGGCTACGGTGAGGTCAGTGGTGGCAGTGCTTCGGCCGATTCCAAGGAAGAAAACGTCATGCTGGACAATTCCGGCCAACTTGAGTGATGCGAGCAAGCTGAAGAGAAGCGCTAGATCGAGGCAATCATGCTAGCGTAGGTAGGCACGACGAGAATGGTTCAACGGCGGCTACGGCGTGCGGCGGAGCTGAGCGGTGGTGGAACAGAGCAGAGAAGAAAAGAAGAGGACGACGGCGGCGGTGCTCCTCTTTATAGCAAGGAAGGATGCTTCCAGTTTCGCCAGCTCCCGATGAGATCGCCACGGAGATGGCAATGTGTCACCGTGCGAGGAAGCGGTGAAGACGGTCGGCGGCAAGCAGCTCAGTGGCGAGCAGGAGGTGGCGCCCTGCTGTAAATGGATTTTTGAAATATTTATAGAATTGCCACTGTGTTCATTTTACAAATTACTCCCAAATTCTCTAAAGAAGTTGAAAATCTCCAAAAATAAAAGTTGCCCAACATTTCAAGTTCTACAACTTTGCTTAAATGAACATTTTCAAATTCTGCCTCTACTTTGAAATTTGAATTTGGGGTGCATTTGAGCATTTGAATCATTTCAAAATTACTCCAAATTTTATATGTAAACTTTAAAAACTTTGAATACCAAAGTTGATCCTTATAAAATAAGCTTCAACTTTGCTTTTTGTCACACCCCCAAATTCCAAATGGATTTTGAAATAGACAGAAGGGGCAAAAAGGACTTTTATGATTTAAATTTGAATTCACATTTGATTTGTTTACCTTTTTACTTAACTATGATTTTTGACCATTTACATGGCCCATTAGGGTTATTTGAGTCAATGGACACATGGTCTCACATGATCACATGAAATTTGACCCTTGTGGTCATGATCTTTATTTAGAGTTTTGGATCACATTACATCACATAACATAACAACTTATGAAATAAAGCTTATTTAGTGAATGCATTCAAAATTTTCTACTTTATGAATGCTTTGCAATGCATATGATGACATGTCAAGTTTTAGTGCTAGGTCAAAACACCAGAGGTGTTACAAGAGATTGCAAACCAATGGGAAGAACAAGGTTGACACGGTGATTTTCTCCCAAGGTTCACGTGCTTGCCAACACGCTAGTCCCCATTGTGTCGACCGCTCACTTGGTGGTTCGGCGGCTAATTGGCATCACCCGCCAAGCCTGCATGTTGGGCACCACAAGAACCAAACCTGAAAGTGAGGGTAGCTCAATGACATGCTCAACTAGAGTTGCTCTTTGCAGCTCCTGCGGGGCGAGCACAATGCCCCTCACAAAGCTTTTCTCTAGAGCACCGCACAAGCTTCTTGTGGGCTTCGACGGAGACCACCACCAAGCCATCTAGGAGGTGGCAACATCCAAGAGTAACAAGCACCACTAGCTTACAACTCGATCACCTAGTGCCACTCGATGTAACCTCATGATGCAATCGCACTAGAATCGCTCTCTCACACAATCGGATGATGACTATCAATCATATGTGAGATGGAGGGCTCCTAAGCACTCACAAGCATGGACAAAAAGTCCCCTGAGGTGCTCAACCATAGCCATGGCCGAGATCACCTTCTATTTATAGCCCCATGGGCTAAACTGGCCGTTACCCCTTCACTGGGCATTTTTTGGGACGATCGGATGCTCCGGTCGTATCGACCGAACGCATGACCTCAATGTCCAGTCAATGGATGCTCGCCATGTGTCACCTCCGTTCAACCTCAGTCGCTTGATCTCAATGGTCAAGTGATGACCGAACATAGCTGCTCAAAGTGACCAGACGCACCAACACCAGCATCCGGTCATTTCTAGTAAGCATCCAATCGTGACCGGACACGTCCGGTCGATCAAGATTGGACGCAGCATCAGCGTCTGGTCCTTCTCCAACTTCTCTGTGTCACCTACGTCACCGTACGTTAGCCTAACCAGACGCACCCTACCAGCGTCTAGTCACTTTTAGTGCTAGGATCCGATCACTTTCAGTGCCAACATCTGGTCGAAGAACGATGCCGGTGCGCTCTCTGCTGCCAGTGACCGAACATAGGACCCCAGCGTTCAGTCACTACATGATCAGCGTTTGGTGCGCTCTATGAAACCTAGTCTTTTCTATACAGAGCGCCGGTGGCACCATTGGACTGTCCGCACTCTACAGGCGGACACTCCACCGGTGGAGTTTCGAACCTTTCTCTTCTCTGTTCCATTGCCGAGTTGATCCACATCAACTCCAACTTCTTCTCCTTTATAAATGTGCCAATACCACCAAGTCTATACCACCATATGTATGTGTGTTAGCATTTTCACAATCATTTTCCAAAGGATTAGCCACTCAACTTGCCACGCCACTCAATTCTAGCGACAATGCAAAGTTAGATCACTCAAGTGGCACTAGATGACCGATATGCAAACAAGTTTGCCCCTCTTCATAGTATGTCCATCTATCCTAAACCCGGTCATCAACTTCTCTACACACCTATGACCGGTGAAATGAAATGCCCTAGGTTATACCTTTGCCTTGCGCATTCCATTCCATCTCCTCTAATGTCGATGCAGCACATGCACCAACATGATCAATAATGATATGATCCACTTCATATCATCACATGATCATATTGGTTCATCAATCTTGATTTCACTTGCTTTTCACCGTTGCCTTCGTCCATCGGTGCCAAGTCCTGCTTAAGCTTCACTGCCACGTGGTCCATCGCTCCAAAGCCTTTGACTTGCCCTTCACGCTTGCAACTGGTCCATCAAGCCAAGTTATGTCTTGATCTTCTCCACCTTGATCACATGACTCAATGTCATGTCTCATTTGCAATGAGCTCCTTCATCATCGCATGTGTGAGCTTTGCAACATCTCCAAGTCATTTTCACCTTCATGGCATATGTTGCTCACACACATGTACCTATGGACTAATCACCTGTGTATCTCACAAAAACACAATTAGTCCACCTAGGTTGTCACTCAATTGCCAAAACCACACAAGGACCTTTCAATCTCCCCCTTTTTGGTAATTGATGACAACTCTACAAAGATATGGAAATTAAGCTCTTTTGGATTCATGTTGCTTGCCCAAGCAATTTTACCATGTGTAAATAACTTTGGACAAGTACCACAAACCCAAAATGGTAGTATTAGCTCCCCCTACATATGTGCTAGAGTGTTTGGTTTCAAGTTCACACATATGCATAGATTGTAACTGTGGGAGAGTAATTACTACCAAATGATGCTAAGGTGTATAGAGTAAACCTTTGAAGTGTGATACCAATCGAAGTTGCACCTTTAAGTTCATCCTTAGCACCATGGTTAGCTAGATAACACTTGAAAATAAAAAGCACTAGATGCCTCATGAGATCAACATTAAAAGCAAGGTACTAGCATTACTTGAAAAACATACCAAGTGTCTAGCTATCATCCTATGCATGCTAGTTTTCATTTCATCAATCAAATTCTACAACTAGCATACATCACACAAGCATGCATGTTGAATTTAAGAACTTATGCAATGCAAGCAAGCACATGAATATGCACATATCAAATGCAATCAATCAAAGTTCATGAGCTTGCTCCCCCTACTTGTGTGCTTCTCTTGTCCAAGAATTTTGATCCATCTCTTTTCTCCAATGTTGCTCCCTCTTTGTCCATGTCCATGCCCAACCTCTATTTCTTTGAGCTTTCAATCTTTTCCAAGCTTTTATATCTTATCTCTCCCCCTTGTTCAATCTCAATCTCAAAGCTTTCATATCTTTGTATAATCTCTCCCCCTTTGTCATCAATTTCCATAAAAGGTGTGCTTCTTATTGATGCAAAGGTTTGCATTTGGGGTAGATGGTTGAGGCTTGAATCTTGCATTTTTTATGGACATCGCTTGATTGTTGGAATGACACCACTTGAAGATACCACTTGTAACTTGTACCCCTTGTATCTTGTGTAGGGCTTCTTGAGATACCACACATAGGATCTTTGATCTTGATATCAATTTATGGTACACCTCCCCCTATGTGATAGCATGGGTCATCCATTTGATACACTTGAGCTCTTGTAGGTGAGGGATGCATTCTTCATTTGATGATCACTTAAAGTTGAGGATCACTTGTGGAACCATCGTCTTGCATGATTGATACCATGTGTAGATGTGATACCACTTGAAAGAATCTTTTAGTATGGAACCACTTGTTGGATTTATCAATAAAAACCATTTTTTGAACATTTGTCATCTTCATGAGGACCACTTATAGGATATCACTTGTGAGTTGATCTAGACATCACTTGTAGATTCTTGATGAAACACTTGAGTCTAGATACCACTTGAAACAAATAAACTAGATATCCATTTGTATTGTTGTCTTGTGCTTGTACTCTTATCACTATCATGAGCTTCTATGATTGACTTGAATTAAATTGATTTGCCTAAGGTTCTAAGTCCGATTTGAACCAATGACAAGCTTCTTCACACCTCCTGCAAGGGTTATCTTGCCAATGTTGTACTTGTCACTTGTTAGCAATCCAAATTGAGTCAAGTACTTGGGTTCACTAGCTCATGAACAAATTCATATACTAACCACTAGATCAATTAATCATTCAAGCAATAGTGGTAGGCTATGAATTTAAACATTTCATTTGTTATGCATGATCCTATGAAGCATGTACTATATGCACTATTCACATACTAGTAAGGGATGAAATGATCATGCACATTACAATGATACCTTTGCTATGTTGGAGTAGAGGATAGTCATATAGATTCCAATTCATTTCTCCAATAGCAATGTGAAGTCCAATTATAAGCTTGGTGAAGACCAATAGATACCATTTTGAATTCTATTCTTCACCCATATGAAATGAATACCACTTATAATCAAGTGCACTTTCTTGTTGTGGTTGGCTTGCTTCTTCTTTTCATCTTTACTTGAGGACCTTTCAATCAAAGTGACTCTAGATCAATCCAACATTTGTCACTTTTCTAGTAGATTATGTACCCTTCAAAGAAGTAAGCATATATCTCAAAGTACAAATCCAAATATCATGAAATTTGGTGGATATGTGCTTAACTAAGTTATCTAGCAGCTGTAAAAATTTGAGATTCATTTGACTTCTAGATTGCTACCAGATTTCAATTCTTCCACCACTGCTACATGCTGAAAACTGCTGCACTATAGCTGACAAGAATCACTCCAAAACCGAAGCATTTCTTATCCAATTTTTATGAAATTTCTACAACATCTCATACCATAAGTCTAGAGCATGTACACCAATTTTCATGCCAATACAATAAGTTTTGATCACTCAAATATGGCTAAGATCACAGCTCACTCAGATTTTTAATATAGGACAGATTTCAATCACTTGAGCTATACTTTATCAGATATGAATCAAACTTGAAACTAACTTGTTTGAATACTTCCATAAGACATATATCCATTAAATTCACTTACTAAATGTCATCTTATGAACTTATCCAACATAAATCAATGCAAACTTGATTACTAAGCAATTATCCATTCAAACATCCTATAGCAAGCAACATTGCATATTTATCCAATTCAATCAACTCATATGCACCCAAATGGAATGATCAACAAGAGATATACCTTGGTTAGATCTTAATCATTCAACTAGCAAGCTTCAACTCAATTATTTACAAACCATCAAATATATCCAATGAATCACCAACAACTTGAATTATAGCACTTGTATGTTGATAGCACTTGAACTTCACTCGATTTTCTCTTGGCATTGGATTTGGATGTGCACAAGGCTTCATATCTTGACTCAACATGTGATGATCAATATGAAATCAATTGAATCAAGTCTCCAATGCTGAAGGTACCTATAATCAATCATCCACTTTTTGATGGTACCCAAACAAGTTTGGGTCCTCTCAAGTTAGGAGCAACATACTTAGGCAACGCCTTAGTCTGAGTAGCGGGATATTTTGCAATAGCAACCATAGAGGCACCATTACCATCCTTTCTAAGCACATTATTATCAACAATTGAAATAGGCTTAGAAATGTTACATAGGGGACATGAATGTTCCATGTGTCCTATTTCCCTGCATGAGTAGCACTTTCTCTTTGCTTGAGCCTTTTCTTCCTTGCTCATGTTGTGCTTCTCATTGCCTTGCTTCTCCTTGTTTGCTTGAGCCTTCTTCTCAAGCTTGTTTGGACAACCCGAAGCTAGGTGGCCCAATGTGTCACAACTATAGCATCTCATATGAGCAATCTTCTCTATTTTCTCTTCTTTATTCTTGCTCATTTGCTTTGCATCTTGATTTATTCTTGGACGCATTACTCTTTCTCTTGCTTTTCCACACCTTCTAGTTTTCTTCTTCTTTATCATCAATTCACTACCATCTTCATGGTTGATCTTGATTTGCTCTTGGGGTGTCTTCTTTTGCTCAACTTGTGGCTTTGGTTGAGGCTCTTCTAGTTGCTTCACCAATTGCTTGGTTGGGCACATTGAGGTAAGGTGACCCCAAGTGCGGCACTTGAAGCACTTCACTTGCTTGAGCCTCTCTTCTTCTTTTATCTTCTTGAGCTTCTCAATGTTAGGGCAACCACTTGCAAAGTGTCCCGCTTCATGACACCAGTAGCACATGATATGGGAGAGCTTTCTTTGTTGTAGCTTCTTCATCTTTTTTCTCTCTTTATTTCATCCTTTGTCATCTTTTTCTTGAAACCAAGGCCACACTTGTCACCATAGTTTCTTTGAGTCTTCAACATGTGCTCAAAGGTGACTTTTGAGTTGTAGCACCTCTCTAACTTATTGCTCAATTTCTTGACTTGTTCATTGAGCTCATTGTTCTCCTTCAAAAGGTTAGTCTCACAAGACATAGAAGTAGAACAAACATCTATATGTGAAGAGCATGGCATATCTAATAAATCATCACATGAGGTGGATACATGCTTCTTGCCTACATCACAAGGGTTAGCAACAATATGTGATTGATCAATTGACCCATGTGATGAGCTCTCATTATTTTTAAGTTTCTTTGTAAACATTTTAATGAGAGAAGCATGTTGTTCTAATAATTCATCATGAAATGCAAGTAGTGTCTCATGATTCAATTTTAGCTCATCATGTGAAGATTTAAAAGCATCAAGTAATTTCTTATGTTCTTCACAAGAGTTCTTTAGAAATGAGTTTTCATTTTCCAATTTTAATGTTTTAGCTTTCTCATTTTCTAAGGACATGGTTATGCTAGCAAATCTATGAACAAGCTCATCATATGAATCAACATGATCAACTACATTAGCATTTTATACCTTGGTGTCACCTTGTGACATGAAACAATGTGGTGTAGTTGGAGAGCATGTAGTAGCTTCATCATCATGGCTTGAGCATGAACCAACATCATCAAGATCACCAACAAGTGTGCTTGAGGTAGAATCTTCATGTGCAACACTTGTGGCATCATCATCATCCTTATCAAGTGAACTTGTAGTGGATCGATCATCATTATCACTTGACCATGAGGTGAAGCAATCTTCCACAATCACCAAATTGTGGTCATGCTCAACACGCTCATGTGCCTCCACCTTGTGATCATCCTCCTTCTTGAATTTGCCATCATCCCATGTGGAGGAATCACCGAAGGTGTGCTTGATTGATTCCCATATCTCACGAGTGTTTCCCATGATGTTTACTTGTTTCATCAAATTAAAACTCAAAGCATCCATTAGAAAACAACAAGCATGTGCATCAAGTTCAATGAGAACTCTTTGAGCTTTGGTGAGATTTCTATGATCCAAGACGTGAGTGAGACCACTAGTGACAATCCACCAAAACTTACGTCCTTTTGCATGAAAATGATCAAGCATATGACTTTTCCAAAGTGCAAAGTTTGTGCCATCAAAGATGTGTGTCTCACAAACATCTAACCCACTAGACGCCATCCTCTCGGGTCGATGAAGACCACAAATGAGAGACCTAGCTCCGACACCACTTGTAGGTTCGAGATGGCGGACTAGAGGGGGGGTGAATAGTCATTTCTAAAATTAATCATGTCGGCTTACCAAAACAAATGAGGAATTAAAACTATCGGTCTAGCCAAGACTACACCCCTCTATCTATGTTCTCTAGCACCTTGCAAATATCCTAATTAAGCAATTAAGGTGTCAGGCTAGCTAGAGCTCACTTAATCAATTCTAGAAGCATGGTCACATAAACCTATGCCACTAGTACTTCAAGCAACGGTGGAGCTCCTACACATGCTAGTAAGCAAAAGCACAAAGCCACCTAAGCTCACTAGCAATGCTCAATAGCAAGGCTACACAAGCCAAATTATAGAGTGCAAGTTACTTAGTTACGCAAACTAAGTAATGTGACTAACAAGGTTACACAAACCAAATTAGCCATGCAAGGGAGCTACTTCTATGCTATACAAGCAAGAAGGTAACTAGAGAGCTACACAAGCTAACTAATTAAAAGAGAAACTACACAAGCAGAATGTATATAAAAGTAATCACAAGCTTGTGTAAAGGGATTGCAAACCAAAGGGAAGAACAAGGTTGACACAGTGATTTTCTCCCGAGGTTCACATGCTTGCCAACACGATAGTCCCCATTGTGTCGACCGCTCACTTGGTGGTTTGGTGGCTAATTGGCATCACCCGCCAAGCCCACACATCAGGCACCGCAAGAACCTACCCCAAAAGTGAGGGTAGCTCAATGACACGCTCAACTAGAGTTGCTCTTTGTGGCTCCCGCGGGGCGAGCACAATGCCCCTCACAAAGCTCTTCTCTGGAGCACCGCACAAGCTTCTTGCGGGCTTCGACAGAGACCACCACCAAGCCATCTAGGAGGTGGCAACCTCCAAGAGTAACAAGCACCATCGGCTTACAACTCAATCACCTAGTGCCACTCAATGCAACCTCACGATGCAATCGCACTAGAATCGCTCTCTCACACAATCGGATGATCACTATCAAGCATATGTGAGATGGAGGGCTCCTAAGCACTCACAAGCATGGACACAAAGTCCCTCGAAGTGCTCAACCACAGCCATGGCCGAGATCACCTTCTATTTATAGCCCCACAGGCTAAACTAGCCATTACCCCTTCACTAGGCATTTTTCGGGACGACCGGACGCTCCGATCGTATTGACCGGACGCATGACCTCAGCGTCCGGTCAACGGATGCTCACCACATGTTGCCTCCGTTCAACCTCAGTTGCTTGATCTCAATGGTCAAGTGATGACCGGACGTAGCTGCTCAAAGTGACCAGACGCACCAACACCAGCGTCTGATCATTTCCAATACGCATCTAGTCATGACCGGACGTGTCCGGTCGGTCATGATCAGACGCAACATCAGCGTTCTGTCCTTCTCCAACTTCTCTGTGTCACCTACATCACCATACGTTAGCCTGACCAGACACACCCTGCTAGCATCCGGTCACTTTTAGCACCAGCATCTGGTCGAAGACTGATGCCTGCGCGCCCTCTGCTGCCACTGAACGGACGTAGACCCTATCTTTTCTGTACAGGGCGCCGATGGCACCGTCAGACTATTCGCACTCTATGGGTGAACACTCCATCGGTGGAGTTTTGAACCTTTCTCGCCTCTGTTCCATTGCCGAGTTGATCCACATCAACTCCAACTTCATCTCTTTTATAAATGTGCCAACACCACCATGTGTATGTGTGTTAGCATTTTCACAATCATTTTCCAAAGGATTAGCCACTCAACTTGCCACGCCACTCAATCCTAGCGACGATGCAAAGTTAGATCACTCGAGTGGCACTAGATGACTGATATACAAACAAGTTTGCCCCTCTTGAATTCTTGATAGTATGGCCATCTATCCTAAACCCGGTCATCAAATTCTCTACACACCTATGACCGGTGAAATGAAATGCCCTAGGTTATACCTTTGCCTTGCACATTTCATTCCATCTCCTCTAATGTCGATGCAACACATGCACCAATATGATCCACTTCATATCATCACGTGATTATATTGGTTCATCGATCTTGATTTCACTTGCTTTTCATCCTTGCCCTCGTCCATCGGCGCCAAGTCTTGCTTAAGCTTCACTGCCATGCGAGCCATCGCTCCAAACCCTCCAACTTGCCCTTCACGCTTGCAACTGGTCCATCAAGCCAAGTTATGTCTTGATCTTCTCCACCTTGATCACATGACTCAATGCCATGTCTCATTTGCAATGAGCTCCTTCATCATCACATGTGTGAGCTTTGCAATATCTCCAAGCCATTTTCACCTTCATGGCATATGTTGCTCACATACATATACATATGGACTAATCACCTATGTATCTCACAAAAACACAATTAGTCCACCTAGGTTATCACTCAATAACTAAAACCACACAAGGACCTTTCACCGCTGCTGTCCTTGCCTCACTCCTCTCATCTGCCGCTCTCTCTCTCTCTTTGCTCTGCAATAGTAGCGACTACGCCATGGCCACCTAGCTACGATGAGCAGCGTCGGGCCACGCCATAGCCACGTCCTGAGGCTACCCTGGTCACCCACGGCCCTAGCTAGGCCGCCCTGGCCATCGCTGCTGGCCACGGTCCTAGCCGGTCGGCTAGCCCGGCCGACGACACTGACCCTCCCGCCTCGCTCTCTCTGTCTATCTCCAAAGGTAGAAGAAGGACTTAAACGCAAATAGAAACTCTTTACTGTGTTCACTTTGCAAAAATGCTAGACTCATAAATTTACAAGTAGGGGCTTGGTTAATTTTAGAGAAAGTTAGGGTTATAGATGTAAAGTGTGGCGGTGCTCAGTGAAAAGTGCCACTGCCGCCTTGCCTTGGCCACGTGGGTCGGCTTGCTGGGCCGCCGCCTGCCTCGTCTAGGTCGCTCACGCCCACGCCACGTTGGGCCGTGCTCGCCACGCCTTGGGCCATGGCCTATGGCCGCACACGCGCCCTGCCCCTGCTTGGGCCGCCGCGGCTACGGGCTGGCCGCGTAGCCCAGTGCCTGGAGGAAATTTCATTTTCCTTTTTCTTATTTGCAGAAACTTCATAAATCCGCCAAAAAGTGTAGAAAAAAACACAAAAATGCGAAACCAATTTTGTTAAGTTTCTAAAATCATGATCTATCTGATAGGGTATTTCGTTCGCATAGGTTCTGTATGTTTTTATGGTTACACTAATTATTTTAACATGCTTAATATTGTTAAGACATAAATTTGTAGTAATTTCTGTGATAAATCGGTGATAGTGTTAGCTCTAAAAATTTCATAGTAGGTTAGAAGTGTTATCAGGTATTCTCAGTAATTTTTTTGTAGCTGCAGAGTAATTAAATTGCTAAGATAGCAAATGAGCCCTAGTTTGAATATATAGTAAATCAAATAAATGAAATAAAGAAACACCTTGGAATTGTATAACTAAAATACTTGTTGGGAAATGACACCTTTCTTGACGATGTTGATACATAGATTAGTACGTTAGTCATTAGAGCTAGCTTGTTAGTTCGTAGTATGTACTCTATTTTATGAGTTGTTGTTGCCTTGTTAATTAACTGTTGCATCATCTCTGCATCGCATTGCATACCATAATAGGGACAACGATGGATCGCAGAGTTATCGGGAGTTGCTGGTGAGATGGTACTTTGGGGATCGTGTCACCAAGATGGAATACTAACTTTTGGTTATATGTTACCCAGGAAAGCTCCGGTGCATAACCCCTACTTTTCTGCACTTTATATTATGTTTGTGCATTAAGTTTTAAGGAGTTGAATGAAACCCACTTGCATATATATATATATATATATTATATATATATATATATATATATATATATATATATATATATATATATATATATATATATATATATATATATATATATATATATATATATATATATATATATATATATATATTTATCCTATGAGTCTTACTAGTATGACAAGATCGTATAGATTGCCATGCTATAGGACTCTGGTATAAGTCGAGTGATTGCCTGTGTAACACCCTAAATTTTAAATTTTTGAAAATAGAGCTAAAATGATTTAATTTGGAATTTTGTGCTCATGAAATATAGGAAAATAAAATTTTTCATTACATTAAAAGTCATCGTAAGGTAGCAACATGGATGTGCATACATGCCGGTGCATTTGCTTCTTTGTATTGTGTTGATTTGATTCAAATTGAAAACATTCAAAATGCTCTTGAAAAGTAAATTTGAAATTGGCTTTGAAAAAAAGAAAAAAAAGAAATCAAAGCATTTGAAAAGATGTAAAAATTTATTTTTGAAAATAAACCCAAAATTTCTCATTTTTATTTGAATTGAAAAAACATATTCAAAATTTTATTTGAATTTGATGAGGATCATATTTGCAATTGGATTGAAAAAGAAAAATGGGCAAAAGAGTTTCTATACTCCTCTCTCCTTCTCTCTCTATTTTAGCCCAGCAGGCCTTTGGCTATTTTTCTCATTCCCCCGCGCAGGCCCGCTCCATCCGTTCGGCCTTGTTACCTTGCTGCGCAAGTGGGCCCAGCTCGGCTGCTCTCTCCTTCCACAGCCCAGCAGCGCGCCTTGTAGGCCCACTCCCACGACCGGCTCAGGCCGAAGCCACGCCCACGCCCCGCTCTCTCTGCCACCCTAGCCCCATTCTCGCCGACGTCGATAGGTGGGGCCACCCTGTCAGACCTGTCCCTCTCCTCCCACTCATACCCGACATGGATTCCACCTCCCCTGTTGTCCGGCTCCACGACGCCTCCCCCTCAGTAGCTTGCGCCCTATGTTGCCCAGCCCCATATAAGTCGACCCATACCCTACGCCGCATCCCTACTCCTCCCTCGAGCGCCCGCAGCCGCCTTTGAAGAGCTGCATGTGCCCCAACCCGCACTGCCGCGAGCTCCACGCCGCCTAATCGCGCCCGAGGCCGTCACCGTGCAATCGCAGTTTCCCTTGAGCCATCCATCGAGCTCGCCTTGAGCTTCTGTTTCTCCCCGATGTTATTCCGTGCCCTATGGTGACCGGGAGGGTCGAAGCCGATGTCGCCGACGAGCTTTGGCAATGGCGCCGTCGCCGACCGATCTCACCGCCCGATTCCATCCCAGGCGTCCAAGTCTAATCCGACGGCCCAAATACAAAGGTACCCCTTCGCTGTTAGATTTACAAAAAGGCCCTTATAAATACTTCAGACTTAACCCGCGGTCCATTGCGCAATCCATAGATTACGCTTTGATCTTTTAAAAGCATATTTTGTTTGGTTGACTTCAAAAATACGTTTTCAGTTAATTACAGATTTGCCACTAATTTTGTTTTAGCCATAACTTCTCCGTTTTAACTCTGATTTGATCCGTTCAACTTGCATTAGGTTTGTAATTTCATAATCTACATGTTTATACTACTGTTAGATGAGTTTTCAACTTTTAAAATTCGAGGTTAGAGTTAATCTATTACTTTAATAAAGAAAATCTTATTTATTTCATATCTTCTTCGTTTTAACTCCATTTTAGCCCATTCAAGTTGTGTTAGATTCATAGCAATGAGATCTATGCGTTAGTAACAATGTTTATCATATCATTATTTCTAAAATTTCATGGTTTAAAGCATATCTTGAATAACAATTACGCAACTGGATTTTATAAATAAAATATGATTTGTTTCACTTTAGTTTTATAATTCAATCTAAATTTGACTTAATTACCTATAAAATATCTCATATATGTTTTTATATAATTAAGACACATGAAGCTAATAGTTATATATTTTCTCCTATGAGCAAATCTTTCGGTAGATGTATTTTTTTAACCGTAGCTTCGATTAGTGTGCTTTTCGTGTCTGTGTGTTTGTAGCGAGACGTAGATTCGTTTTATAAACTTTTAATCTTGATTTTATGTTTGGTGTACAATTCTAATTTAGATCTATTGTTTGCTTCATGTATGATTGTACAGATATTTGTGTGGTGCTTTATGATTACGTCCAGTTGATCAGATATACGTGGTGATCAAGAAGAAAAAGAAGAAGAACATTGAAGATTAAAGCTTACCGAAGGATCGGTGTTTAAGGCAAGTATAGCATGGGATCTTCCTTGTTGTCCTATACACCATTAATCATTTAATTCATACTGCATGTGTCTACCTTGACTGCCACTAAGGATTTCTTAGTACTTTGTTACCCTGTACCTTGATATCTTTGGGTATTGCATTGGGTAGAATGATGCTAGTGCTCAACTACAACCATGATCTTGTAACTTGACTAATGGATTATGTAATAAACATTAAAATATGCTTTTTAGCTACATGGAACAAGGGGGATAAAGCATTGGGCTATTTTTATGGTGCTCTAGTTTCCTCTCTCTAAGGACTTATCTGTAAGTGATCATCCGGGACTTACAGTACAACTGTGAGGGCTACATGGCTCTGGCTTTAGCTCAGTATGAGGACCTTTTCTAGCTTGTTAGAGGTTACCTTTATGGCGCAACAGGGGTGTGTTCCAGGTTGGATATAGTGTGGCCTCTGTCCGTTAGTGTATAGGCTGCGTGTCATTGTGCCTGTCGGAAGAGGAGCCCTACATTCACAGGCCATAGAAACCTAGCAGCCCTAACTTGTTAGACGAACCTTTGAAAGGCTTCATAGTGAACCCTGCCGACCTTCCTTGGTAGTGGGTCAAGAGACTGATCACCTTGGGCGAAAGGGTAAATCATGACTCACAGTGAAAGTGTACAACCTCTATAGAGTGTAAAACCGATATATCAGCCGTGCTCATGGTCACGAGTGGCCTTGGAACCCTTACGGAATAGATGATGGACACTGGTGATATGGACGATGAAGATGCTCACTAATGGTTAATTGTTTATCCTATTCATTATTCATGTTTACCTGATCATGTGTTATGGGCTTGTGATAAATTTGTTGCTACTCAATTGCTAAAATCATGACTCATTAAAAGCTAATTGCAGTTAACCAGTGTCAGCCTTTTGAGCCTCATGAACCCCATGTTATATTTGTTGAGTATGACATGTACTTACGCTTGCTTTATTTTTAATTATTTGGATAAAAATCCCGGATGGATACCAGATTGCTAGAGTATGGAGGAATAAGGCTTGTGATCAACCAGTTAGTTGTCCCTGTGGATTTGGAGTCTTTACCCAAAGATCAGAGTTGTCTTTCCACTGTTTGCTGTCTAAGGTTATATCTTTTATACTAAGTATGTTATATATTAAGCATTGTCTATTGACATTACCTTTATTTGTAGCTATATGTGAGATTTGACTTCTTAGGCTCACATATGGTGTGTATCTGGTTTTATTCTTAAAACCGGGTGCTACAAAGTGGTACCAGAGCAATGCTGACTGTAGGATGCAAGCCTAGTTAGAAATTGGCCGTCTTAAGGTTTTGAAATTGCTATAAAATCCTTGTTCTATAAATCTTGATATTTTCTTCTCTACTATATCTCTACCCTTGCTATTCATTTCTACCTTGGTACTTATTTTAAAATCATTGTACTCATCTCCACTCCTTAGTTTGATATGCTTTTAGAACTGTCCCTCATCACCTTCTTGCGTAATCTAAAGATAAGTCTTAGAATTGTTAACCCTAGCATGATGAGAACGATAGTATTGCAAGTTGAGTCAATGATTGAATTATGCACCTTTAATGCTTGTTGAATTGTCATTATGCTTATGATTATTTTGAATCTTTGTAATGATTGTGATGATCTTGTTGGGTTTGCCCACAATTTCATTTAGTTTATAGGCCTAAGGTATAAGGATTAGTGAAATAAACAGTTGGGTTATGGTATTCTTCTGTTTCCTCTATCCTGTCTTTTTGGAGCAGTCTGCACTCTTCGGCTTATATCTTTGTTCTTGGATGACCAAAAATCATGACAAAATTCTGGACAATAGTAGACCTCAATATCTTTCCCTGAGCATAAGAATCACCCTAATAGCTATTTTGGTTATGGAGATACAAAAATCACAAGGCGATGCATCTGTGCTGCTTGGAACCTGAAACAGTTTATGTTGTACCCTGTTTTCGACCAAGTTAGTGGCAGAATTTGGAAAAGTGTTCTATAAGGAAATTGTGGAGAATTTTATAAAGTTTCCAACAGTATAAGCTACAATATCATTGGATTAACAGAATGAGAGTTACAGCCATTTTACGCTGCTGCTATTTTTCTGCTCGTGAGGAATTCCAGATTTCTTGTTCTTGCCCATACACAAGAGTCTCATTGGGATATCAGGACATCGTGATACTAGTTAGATCATCAGGAAGAAGATGCAAGCTACCCTTCTTGTATCCCCTAGTTTATCTTTTCTTAAGGGGGTAGCCAAGTTAAAGAATTTGTAAGGTGAAGTATCCTACGTTCTAGTTTGTGTAGCAGAAGCATGGTGGTATCCAAAGATGTGAGAGAAACTCAAAGTCTCAAAGAAGTTTGATTAAAGGTTCAAGGAAGGTTTAACCAAGATCATCAAGATATTGATAATGCTACTAGAAGAAGTTTTCAAGTTAGTTTGGATCAAGAGACCTCAGCTAAATGTGGAGGGAATCCAAGAAGAGGTTGGAGTAAAACATAAGTATTAGCTTTGCCAGATCTAGATAAGAGCTTCATATCTGCAATGATGCACCTTGTCAGGTGTGGGATGTGTCCTTATACTAGAGAAAAGGTAGTGGCTTGTTCATTAAGTTAGCTAAGGAAGCATGAGTTAAACTACCTAACGTGTTATCTAGAGTTATCCATTGTGGAGCATGGTAGTAATATCTTCTTGAAAGTAAGAGTGATATCTAGGAGGATCACAAGAATCTATAGGACATCTTGACTAAGTTGGTCTTGAGCTTGTGATATCTTCGTTGGAATGAAATTGCTTATGACTTGGAAAAGTGCTATCACCTGGAGAAGTAAAAGTCGCAGCCGATGCCCTTAGCAACGGAGAGTTGTGCTAAGAAGGTTAGGGTGACACCAAGGATTAATAATTGTATTCCAAGTTTGAGTAATTTAACCAAAGTCATTAATGTTGGTAGTAGAATTTCCTTCTGACCAGGAGATTCATCAGGCTTCGTTGGAAGGTGAATGTTTTAAGAAAAAGAATTGATATTATGGACTAAAAAGAAAAGGTGCTTTAGTGATTGGAGTTACCTGGGAATTTCTCAAGGTACCTGTCATAATCTTGGAGTTAGTTAGGCAAGTTACTTGGAGTAAGATTAACAGGTATGCAAAGTAAAGTGGGATCCTTATCAAGAAGATGGAAATTACACGAGGAAGTAAGGAAGAATTCAAAGACAGAGTATTCTATCTCCTAGTCGACGTCTTCGAATCTCGAGGACGAGATTCATCTTAAGGGGGGTAGAATTGTAACACCCTAAATTTTAAATTTTTGAAAATAGAGCTAAAATGATTTAATTTGGAATTTTGTGCTCATGAAATATAGGAAAATAAAATTTTTCATTAAATTAAAAGTCATCGTAAGGTAGCAACATGGATGTGCATTCATGCCAGTGCATTTGCTTCTTTGTATTGTGTTGATTTGATTCAAATTGAAAACATTCAAAATGCTCTTGAAAAATAAATTTGAAATTGGCTTTGAAAAAAAAAGAAAAAATGAAATCAAAGCATTTGAAAAGATGTAAAAATTTATTTTTGAAATTTCACATTTTTATTTGAATTCAAATAACATATTCAAAATTTTATTTGAATTTGATGAGGATCATATTTGCATTTGGATTGAAAAAGAAAAATGGGCAAAAGAGTTTCTTTACTCCTCTCTCCATCTCTCTATTTTAGCCCAGCAGGCCTTTGGCTATTTTTCTCATTCCCCCATGCAGGCCCGCTCCATCCGTTCGGCCTTATTTCCTCGCTGTGCAAGCCAGACCAGCTCGGCTGCTCTCTCCTTCCGTAGCCCAGCAGCACGCCCCATAGGCCCACTCCTGCGACTGGCCCAGGCCGAAGCTGCACCCATGCCCCGCTCTCTCTGCCACCCCGGCCCCGTTCTCGCCGATGCCAATAGGTGGGGCCACCCTGTCAGACCCGTCCCTCTCCTCCCGCTTGTACCCGACGTGGATTCCACCTCCTCCGCTGTCCGGCTCCACGACGCCTCCCCCTCGGTAGCTTGCGTCCTACGCTGCCCAGCCCCATATAAGCCAAGCCGTACCCTGCGCCGCATCCCTACTCCTCCCTCGAGCACCTGCAGCCGCCTTCGCCAAGCCGCCTGTGCCCTAACCCGCACTGCCGTGAGCTCCACACTGCCTAATCGCGCCCGAGGCCGCCACCGTGCAGTCGCAGTTTCCCCCGAGCCATCCATCGAGCTTGCCTTGAGCTTCTCTTTCCCCCCGATGTTCTTCCATGCCCTGTGGTGACTAGGAGCATCAAAGTCGACATCACCAGCGAGCTCTGGCAATGGCGTCGCCACATGTGAGCCATCGTCGGCTGATCTCACCACCCGATTCCATCCCAGGCGTCCAAGTCTAATTTGACGTCCCAAATACAAAGGTACCCCTTCGCTGTTAGATTTACAAAAAGGCCCTTATAAATACTTCAGACTTAACCCACGGTCCATTGCGTAATCCATAGATTACGCTTTGATCTTTTAAAAGCGTATTTTGTTCGGTTGACTTCACAAATACGTTTTCAGTTAATTACAGATTTGCCACTAATTTTGTTTTAGCCCTAACTTCTCCGTTTTAACTCCAATTTGATCCGTTCAACTTGTGTTAGGATCATAATTTCATAATCTACATGTTTATACTACTGTTAGATGAGTTTTCAACTTTTAAAATTTGAGGTTAGTGTTAATCTATTACTTTAATAAAGAAAATCTTGTTTATTTCATGTCTTCTGCGTTTTAACTCCATTTTAGCCCATTCAAGTTGCGTTAGATTCATAGCAACGAGATCTATGTGTTAGTAACAATGTTTATCATATCATTATTTCTAAAATTTCATGGTTTAAATCATATCTTGAATAACAATTATGCAACTGGATTTCATAAATAAAATATGTTTTGTTTCACTTTAGTTTTATAATTCAAATCTAAATTTGACTTAATTACCTATAAAATATCTCATATATGTTTTTATATAATTAAGACACATGAAGCTAATAGTTATATATTTTCTCCTATGAGCAAATCTTTCGGTAGATGTATCTTTTTAACCGTAGCTTCGATTATTGTGCTTTTCGCGTCTGTGTGTTTGTAGCGAGACGTAGATTCATTTCATAAACTTTTCATCTTGATTTTATGTTTGGTGTACAATTCTAATTTAGATCTATTGTTTTCTTCATGTATGATTGTACAGATATTTGTGTGGTGCTTTATGATTACGTCTAGTCGATGAGATATACGTGGTGATCAAGAAGAAAAAGAAGAAGAACATTGAAGATTAAAGCTTACCGAAGGATCGGTGTTTAAGGCAAGTATAGCATGGGATTTTTCTTGTTGTCCTATACACCATTAATCATTTAATTCATACTACATGTGTCTACCTTGACTGCCACTAAGGATTTCTTAGTACTTTGTTACCCTGTACCTTGATATCTTTGGGTATTGCATTGG
Source organism: Miscanthus floridulus (assembly GCF_019320115.1). Lineage (NCBI taxonomy): Eukaryota > Viridiplantae > Streptophyta > Magnoliopsida > Poales > Poaceae > Miscanthus > Miscanthus floridulus. The sequence goes on from NC_089581.1 coordinate 77,387,505, forward strand.
GTAGTATGATGCTAGTGCTCAACTACAACCATGATCTTGTAACTTGACTAATGGATTATGCGATAAACATTAAAAGATGCTTTTTAGCAACATGGAACAAGGGGGCTAGAGCATTGGGCTATTTTTATGGTGCTCTAGTTTCCTCTCTCTAAGGACTTATCTATAAGTGATCATCTAGGACTTACAGTACAGTTGTGAGGGCTACATGGCTCTGGCTTTAGCTTAGTATGAGGACCTTTTCTAGCTTGTTAGAGGTTACCTTTATGTCACAAGAGGGGTGTGTTCCGGGTTGGATATAGTGCGGCCTCTGCCCATTAGTGTATAGGCTACGTGTCAATGTGCCTGTCGGAATTGGAGCACTACATTCGTAGGCCACAGAAACATAGCTGCCCTAACTTGTTAGACGAACCTTTGAAATGCTTCATAGTGAACCCTACCGACCTTTCTTGGTAGTGGGTCAAGAGGCTGATCACCTGAGGCGAAAGGGTAAATCACGACTCACAGTGAAAGTGTACAACCTCTGCAGAGTCTAAAACTGGTATATCAGTCGTGCTCACGGTCACGAGTGGCCTTGGAACCCTTACGGAATAGATGATGGACACTGGTGATATGGACGATGAAGATGCTCACTAATGGTTAATTGTTTATGCTACTCATTATTCATGTTTACCTAATCATGTGTTTATGGGCTTGTGATAAATTTGTTGCTACTCAATTGCTAAAATCATGACTCATTAAAAGCTAATCAAAGTTAACCAGTGTCAGCCTTTTGAGCCTCATGAACCCCATGTTATATTTGTTGAGTACGACATGTACTTACACTTGCTTTATTTTTAATTATTTGGATAAAAATCCTGGATGGGTACTAGATTGCTAGAGTATGGAGGAATTAGGCTTGTGATCAACCAGTCAGTTGTCCCTATGGATTTGGAGTCTTCACCCAAAGATCAGAGTTATCTTTCTGCTATTTGCTATCTAAGGTTATATCCTTTATACTAAGTATGTTATATATTAAGCATTGTCTATTGACATTACCTTTATTTGTAGCTATATGTGAGATTTGACTTCCTAGGCTCACATATGGTGTGTATCTGGTTTTATTCTTAAAACTGGGTGCTACAGCCTATCACTCGCGAGAGATAGGAAATATATTATTGTTGTTACTATTTTATTATCACCTGAAATATATATATGAATGATAATTGGAGATCGGGCGGAATGGTACTTTGGATCTGGACTTGGTTTGGAATTCAAGCGAGGCTCGGATTGCATTTGTTCCGCCTATGTTGGTTAAGGATCGGCCGTTGCATTGGGTTCTAGGCAGGTCACAGACTTATTATCCTAAACACATACTTGTGTATGGGCGCAGGAAGACTCATTGCTCTCTTGTCATGGGTTCTGGCTCTTTCCGGACTGACTGATTGGAGGCGGGGATGGTGGAGGTCTAAGCAACGCACTGAGTCTAGGACTTAGGAGCGGGGACTTGGAGTCCATGTTTGGACGGGGACCTAGACCCTGTGATAGGAGGGTAGTGGGTTGGTCTTGCTTGTGCTTAGGGTACAAGCAGGGCATGTGTTTCAGGGTACCCAACTGAGATACATTGGTTCATGAATCATCGGGCGATCCGGTACTACTTGTCTATAGTCTAGCAGCATAGTAAGAACTGAAAGATGAGAGATGGTAAAATAATTCTGATTGCTTACCACCTACTTGAAAGTAGCACAGGTGCTTACATCGAATGGCTAGTTAATGAACTAATGTTGACTGCTAATAAAATTGAATATAAGGACGCACGCTTAGTAATGCTTCCTATAGACACAATAAACCCACAAGCCAGATAGCCTTGCATATCCTTAGAGTTTTTTCTTTTCTCCTAATGGATAAGTCTTGTTGAGTATAATTGAGTACTCAGGGTTTTATTTCCCCCTATTGTAGGTAATAGGGGATGCTAGAGGTGACTCTTGTGTGTGGATTCCTCCTGGTGGGCTCAGAGAGGATTCCTTTACGCTGCGATCTTAGTTTTTATTTATAACCTCGTTAAATATTTTATAAATAGAAGTTTTATAATCTGTTGTCATAGTTTATATATCAATGCTTCATCATGTCATGAATAGATATTTATTTCCACTATAACTCTGATAACATGTTTATATTCCGTTGTTAAATTAAATTATTTATAACTCTAATAACATGGGTATATTCCGTTGTTATAATCCATAAATATTATACTCTGATGCTGCATGGAAAATGATGTACGAAATGATTTAAGAATGTTGTAAGTTTTATTCTCTCCTTTGTGATCTCGATGGAAAAATATGGATTTTTGGGTTCTCCCTTGGGGTGTGCTTGACGGAACTATGTAATTTAGTGTCTTCCTGTCGACAGAATATTGTCGGTAGTCCTCCGAGGGGTATCCCACGAAGGTAGATTGATCGGTAGAGGAGCACGAGATCAAGAATAAGAAGGCAACAGAGACACACGAGTTAGACAGGTTCAGGCCATCAGTATGACGTAATACCCTACTCCTGTGGTCTGTTGGTTTGAATTAGCTATCGTATGATATGCCGTGATTTTAGAGGGGGTCCCTGCCCACCTTATATAGTCTAGGAGATAGGGTTACAAGTCGGTTAGATCTGAGAGATAACCAGAAAGTAATACCTGATTACAGGAATCTTGGGATCATACATATCCTAATAGATCTCGTAGTATCTTTAGGATATCTTCCCGATGTCTTGCGAAAGGCGTTGAGCAGAGTCATGCCTCACAAGGCTTTTTCTTGTGGGCTGGGCCACCCCTAGGGGCGCAGCCCATGTGGTCTACCATGGGTATCTGGGGTCGTACCCCCCATAGCTAGTCCCCGAGCGCCTTGTACCCATTGTGCAATGCCGTCTTGAGCTTGTTCGAGCAGGTGCGAACCAAAGCCGAGTAGTCCAACTCATGGTCCGACCACCGTGATGAGTCACCGAGCAACTATGAGCAGTTGGCGCGTAGCGTGCATCATGGCTGAGCAGCATGAACCATCATCGAGCAGCATGCCCCAAGCACGGCTTGCCATAAGGGTGTAAGGAGCTCAAGTCTAGAATTGAAAATTTTCTCTTAGTGGACCAAGTGTGCCCACTTAGAGTCCGACCACGAGGAAAGGAGATAATCTTCTTCGGTTTCTAGAGTAACGGAGTCTTCTAGAAAAATCAAGCACATTCACCGCAAGGTGAAGTGCACCCACTTAGTCCCCGAGCTTGACAGTAGATGGCATAGTCATGTGGTGCTAGGGTCCAAAGTAGAAGAAATAATAGATGACCAGCTGAGCAGTCAGCCAGTCCCCGGGCGTAGCTCCGAAACAAGATGAAACACATTCACCACAAGGTGAACTATGCCCACTTAGTCCTCGAGCCTACCAGTAGGTGACGTAGTCACGTGGTGCCAGAGTCCAAAGTAGAAGAAATAACAGATGACCAGCCGAGCAGTCAGCCAATCCCCGAGCCGCAAGCGGATATACCGGAGCAATCAAATTATGGCAAAAAAATCGGAGTAACGGCTGTACAGTAATGGTTACTGAGCCTCGATAAATTGCGGAGAAATCGGTGGTTATTCAGCGAGAAACAACAAACGGCAACGATAAATGAATGACATGGGCAAAGGTTGTGTGAAAGCCCAGGATGCGGCCCATTAAACCACATTGGAGAATTCAGATCAGCGCAGATCATAGGAACGGTTTCCCAAAAACCCTCGGATGCAAAAAAGGGTGGGGAAAGTGCTTTATAACTGCGCCGCCGCAGTCCCCACTCCCACCCTTGCCACTTCGTCTTTCTCCAATACTCCCACATTTCTAGATTCACAGGCACATCTACCTCCGCCGCCAAACCCTAATCGGAATCTAAAGGATGGCGCCGAAGAAGGGAGCCATGAAATCAAAGAAGACGAGCCCGAAGAAAGCGGGCACCGAGGCCTAGAGGGATGAAGAGTGGGTGACATCGTGCACTAGAGAGGCAGAGCAGAATAGCCTAGTTGAGGCAGGCGTTCTTCCTGACCGCGCGACTGCCGGATGGCGGCCGGCCCTCGGTGAGCCCTTTCCAACACCTCATACTGACAAAGTTGTGGTATTTGAAGATTACTTTTGGCGTGGGTTAGGATTCCCTATTCATCCATTCCTTAGGGATTTGTTGGAGCTATGGGTAGTCAGTTTGTGCAATCTCCACCTAAATACCATTCTTCACATCTCTATCTTTATCCACTTCTGTGAGGCATTCCTTGGTATCCTTCCCCACTTCAACCTTTTTTGTTATCTATTCTGGCTGAAGAAGAGAGGTGGTGGTGGTTCCAAGATGGTCGGCGGAGTATACCTGCAACTGCGCGACAGAATGGCAGGTGAATATCTTACTGTGCCACTAAACACATCATTGAAAAACTAGAACACAAGGTGGTTCTACATAAGGCAGACTGACCTAGCCACCTGCTGCGACCCTGATCACATCCCAGAGAACCAAAAGAGCTGGTCGGAGATGCCAAGAAACGCTAATATGGACCAAGTGAAAGAGCTTCTTGACTTAATCCGGGGTGTGAATATCAACGGCGGATTGGTAGCAGTGAGTTTTATATCGCGCCACGTTCAACCCTGCAAGGAGAGAGCCCATCCTGCCTTTGAATTCAAAGGGAAAACTGATGGTACCTAGGAGAAACCGGATATGCTATTGAAGGAGGTTATTGAAGAGCGAGCTATAGAGCTATTCACTTCGCATGTCTCGTTCAACATGCCAGGGTATTCAAAACCCTTTAACTATAGAAACTAGCCACCCTAGGTAAACGTCTCAGCATTATGTTCCTGGTGCTTTTAATCTATCATCATTTCCAAACATCTGGACTCGTTCACTTGTAAAAAGATACACTCGCAGGATAGAGCCGTATACTTCTCAGGTGTACCGAGGAGTGAATGGCCAATGGGAGTAGACAACCGATGACCACCGCAGCCCGAAGAGGAGGGGCTGAGCACCTCATCAGATAGTGCATCCCTAGTATCAGAGAAAATCCGTGGGAAAAGGCCAGCGGTAGATGAGCCGGCTCAGAAGAGGAGAAAGATGGCGGGCACCGCTTCCTACAAACCAGGCGGCATCTCGCTTGGTGATGACTAGGCTACTCGACCGCGAAGGACTGCAGTGTTGGAGTGGTCTGACAATGATGAAGACCTGACAGCACATCCACCGAGCATGAAGGAGCCACCGCTCTGCGCTAAAGTCCCTGTTCAGAGAGCGAAAGATATTCCTATACAACCAACGATGGAAGTCCCAGCGGTGCAGACGACTAGAGTCCCCGAGCAACAAACGAGAGTAACCTTAGAGCAGCATGTGGACAGGGCTTCAGAACACCAAACGGATCAGCAGTCTTCTGTAGAAGAGCGGGAACCTCCCCAGCAGAGCACTGAGGTGGACCACGTAGCTGCACCTGGAGGATCAGGCAGGTATCACCAGTTCAAGAAGTTGAACCAAAAGACCAAACCATGAGTATATTTGTCTTGTAGTAGTAATGTTGTTCCTTGACCTCTTTTGAATATCGACAAGCTGACATTATGCAGAGCAATGCCGAGGACCACACCCATGGTAGAAACAACACCGACTGCTCCCGTCCCGGAGTCCCCGAGTGCTTGGCAACCAGAAGAGAGGTCAGCTGCCGCTACCGGTGGTCCCGGCGATGGCGAACCATTGGCGCAAAAAATAGGCGCATCGGCGACAGCGACCAAGGCTATGACTGAAACCATCGGTACTTTGGGAGCGGAAGCTACAGCTGCTATTGATGCGCCGGAGGCTAGGGAAGCAACTCCGACGATGGCCGAGGAGCAAATTGTACCACCCGTAGCGACGTCAAGAATGGTTGGAGCCGCTGTCCGGCCACAGAGCCCCCCCAGTGGTGCCTCGAGCGATGGTGGAAGAGGACGAGGTTGAGGAGATCGAGCGAGCCAAACCTCAACCCCAGTTCGTCCAGATTATCCAAAAGCGCGGGGAAGAAGTGGTAGTTATCGAGGAAGAAAACACCACCAAGGAGATGAAGAGGCTGAGATCCATGGTAGCTGGAGTAATGACTCAAATCGAGGTTAGTACTGCAACTATAATATTAATAAATGGTGTTGGAGATCGAAGTTCATCACTGGCATTGTACATCCATAGGGTATAACGCATATAGCCGAGCAACGGCATCAACTGATAAAGAGGATAGAGCCCCTTCCCGAAGAGAACAAGAAACTCCGGGAGGCAATGAACCTATATGAGAAGAACATCCAGAGGGCCCGACGTGAGCGAGACCTTGCAAAGTCCAATTCACGGGACCTAGAACATCAGAAGGGGGTTCTGTTCGAGCAGTTGGCAGCTGCAACCGAGTAGCTATAGAGGAAATCCGATCAGCTGGCATCAGCATCCGAATAGCTACAGAAGACAACTGAGCAGCTGGCTGTTGCGTCAGAACAACTGAAAAATGCTTCCGACTAGTTGGAAAAGAAAAACCGATAGCTGAAAAGCTTAACCGATCAGAACACAAGTATGATTATCGGCGAATATACTTTGTAGTTGGTTGAACAACCATCTTTTAGGTGATAACTATTTTGCTTGCAGAGCGAGATGCGGAGCTCGGCCAGCTTCGCAAGACCGTTGAGCAAATCCAACAAGAGAAAGCAAAAGAGTCAGAGCGAGCAAACAAACTGGCCGAGGAGTTGAAAGGTGAATACCTCCTAGTCGGAATTACTGCTGAAGTATTTTTCTGGTATGGCAAAACATTGTAATGTTTGCAGGTTATCGCCGTAAAGCCAAGGCACAATTCGATGTGCTAGTGCAGGATGCCCAGGTCCAAAAAGACAACTTCAATGCTGTAGTTACCGCAATAAAACCGGTGCTTGACTGCGTCGACCCAGAAATGGCACCCTGACTTGACAGTAGGAGGCAAGGGTCAGATACCATCATCCAGAGGTGCAAGGCAGTGTGGGAGAATTTCAAGATCTTCAACCGCGACGCCATTATGACCGTTGCTACTCTTGTGCTTGTGATTGTTCGGTCCCACTACCCAACCATCAATGTTCAGTCGATAGGGGGTGGTTTCGCTGAAGGACTGAGCGATGCGGAGACCCAGAAGCTGGAGGATGAGGTGGAGGACACAGCAAAGAAACTAGCCGGTGACATAGATCTGTTTGGTGAGACGGATGGCAGTGACGTAGCCCAATGATCTACTTGGCTAATATCATCTGTAATTTTCTGCGCAATGCAATTAGAACGTGCCAAAGCGCAAGAACACTTATATATACGATAAATGTTATAAAGTGCATGTGTATGCAGTTAGATTATATTTTGGCGAAAAAATCTTCGTAGTTATGAACATAAGATATTTATACGGAGTATAAGTAGAGTCTGAGCAGTTAGTTTGCTACTAACCCCCATGGCCTCAGCTAGCCCATAGTCCATGACATCGAGCATGGAGCCCGAGCACGTGTAGGGGGAAAAGGCGTGACCAAGGAACCGCAGCCGACCACCCATAACACAGAGCGTGGAGCCCGTAGCACGTGTAGGGAGAGATCAGAAACTAGGTCTCCTCCATAGAGAAAAGAGCAAAACATATGCTGCTCAGCAGTTATCGAAATGACTGTAGATGGCATAAATGGCGACCGAGCAATAAATTCTGCTTTGAGCTCTCGGCCTTGGATTGCCCATAATCTATAACGTCGAGCGTAGAGCCCATGCACATGAAGGAAAAACAGGCGTGACCAAGGAACCACAGCCAACCACCCATAACGTAGAGCGTGGAGCCCATGGCACGTGTAGGGAGAGATCAGAGGCTGGGTCTTCTCTGAAGAGAACAGAAAAGAAAGTAGGCTACTTGCTGATCGGCAAAATATCTTTAAAGGTTTACAGCGAATTATTTGGTGGTTTGGAGAAAAACATGTGGCGAGACACGTTGGCGATTTGGAGGAGACGTGTTTGGAGAAAAAATATTTGGCATTTTTGGCGAAAATGTGTCGGTGTTTTGGAGAAAACGTTTGGCGTTTTTTGGAGAGAACCGTTCGGAGATTTTGGAGATTTGGAGAACTTTATTCGGTGAAATCGTGGTCGGCAATTTGGAGAAATTGTTCGGCGATTTTGGAGAAAACCGTTCAGCGATTTTGGAGAAAACTATTCGGCGATTTTGGAGAAAACTGTTCAGCGATTTTGGAGATCGTTATGGAGTATCGTAATGCTCGGCAACCGTACGCGGAGATCAAAAGTTAAAGGGGAGAAAATGGAGACAAATTATGGAGACCAAAACTGTATTCATCATAAAATGGAGAGTACATATCTGGAGCATTTCAAGGGTAGAAACGTATAAGGTGCTCGATGTGCCATGAGTTTGGAACATCAATCCCATCTAAGTCACATAAGCGATAAGATCCTGGTCGGGTGACCTCTTTGACGACGTAGGGCCCTTCCCAAGGGGAAGAAAGCTTGTGCAACCCTTTGGTCTTTTGTTTTATGTGGAGAACGAGGTCACCAATGGTGAATGAACGACCTTTTACGTTGCGGTTATAGTACCTTCGCAGATCTTCTAGATACTTGGTTGTGCGGACGCAGGTGATCAGGCATTCTTCCTCGGCCCGGTCAATGTCCTCTGTCCAAATAGCCACGGCTTGCTCTTCAACATAATTTTCCACCCTAGGTGCTCGGAAGGCAACATCTGCTAGTAGTATGGCCTCTGAGCCGTAGACCAAAAAATATGGAGACACACCGGTACTGCGAATAGCTTGAGTGCGTAGTCCCCAGACCACAGCCGGTAGCTCTTTGAGCCATCTGCCCGGATGCTTATCTTCTTTCTGATATAGCCTCTTTTTGAGGGCGTCAAGGATCATACCATTAGCCCGCTCAACCTGGCCATTAGCTCTAGGATGAGCAACAGAAACATATTTAACAGAGATGCACCGGTCTTCATAGAAGTCCCAAAAATGATGGCCGATAAACGTGGTTCCGAGGTCGGTGATAATGCTGTTCGAAAGACCAAACCTGTGTATGATATCTTCAAAGAGGTCGACTGCTTTCTTTGCAGTAGCTGAAACGAGCGATTTGTACTCGATCCACTTAGAGAACTTATCAATGGCGACATATACATACTGAAAACCTCCTAGCGCTGGCTTGAAAGGCCCAATCATGTCCAGTCCCTAGCATGCGAAAGGCCAAGAAGCTGGGATGGTCTGTAGTTCATGTGCCGGTATGTGTATTTGCTTGGTGAAGAACTGACATCCTTCACAGCGACGGACGAGGTCTTCTACGTCGGAGATGGCCGTGGGCCAGTAGAAGCCATCTCGAAAAGCTTTGCCAACCAGGTTTCTCGAGGCCGCATGATTACCACAGGAACCAGAATGAATTTCGTGAAGCAGCTTCACTCCTTTGCCTTGAGGGACGCACTTCTACAATACCCCTTCCTTGGCACTCTTCCTCATCAAGTTACCGTCTACCAACACGTAGTGCTTACTTCGGCGGATTAGGCATTCGGTGTCGGTCTTGTCGGTGGGTACTTCAGAGTTGGTGAGGTACTTGATGAACTACTCCCTCCAATCGGTGACCGGCGAAGGCACCACAAGTACCAACTGCTCGGCAGGGGGAACCTCCTTAACTTCCTTTTCTTCTTTAATGGATGGCACCAGGAGATCTTGCACGAAGACCCCCAGCGGAACCGCAGCGCGAGACGAACCTATTTTTGAGAGCTGGTCGGCTAGTTGATTTTGATCTCGTACCATATGGTGGTACTTGATACCATAGAACTTTCCTTCAAGCTTCCTGATTTTGGCGCAGTATGCGTCCATCTTCTCACTAGAACATGACCAGTCTTTATTGATCTAGTTGATAACCAGCGTGGAGTCCCCATACACCATAAGTCGTTTGACGCCGAGTTCAACAGCTATTCGTAGACCATGGAGACATGCTTCATATTCCATGGCGTTGTTGGAGGCCGGAAAGTGTATCCGGAGGACATAGTAGAGCTTATCTTTGGTCAGCGTAATGAACAGAATACCCACGCCAGCACCGCTGATGTTAAGGGCGCCATCAAAATACATCACCCAGTGCTCGGGGTAAGTGGCGGCAATGGGTTCTTGGATCTCGGTCCACTCAGCGACGAAATCAGCAAGTGCCTGTGACTTAATGGTAGGTCTGCTTCTGAATTCAATGGAGTAAGTGCCGAGGTCAACATCCCACTTAATGATGCGGCCGTTGGCCTCTTTGTTGCGGAGAATGTCCCCTAGAGGGAACTCAGTAACCACGGCGATCTTGTAATACTCGAAGTAGTGTCGGAGCTTTCGTGATGTAATTAGAATTGCATAAAACAGCTTCTGTACCTGAGGATAACGAGTTTTGGGCTCATTAAGCACCTTGCTGATGAAGTATATCGGACGTTGGACCTTGTAGGCGTGCCCGGACTCTTCGCGTTCGACGACAATAGCCATGCTAACGACACGAGAAGTGGCGGTGAAGTAGATCAGCAGAGTTTCATCAGTCCGTGGCACTATCATGATCGGAGGTTTTGTTAAGAACAACTTGAGCTGCTCGAAAGCTATGTCTGCCTCCTCCGACTAGGAAAAACGCTCGGAGGCTTTAAGGAGCTTGAAGAAAGGTAGCCCTTTTTCGCCGAGGTGCGAGATGAAGCGACTTAATGCAGCCATGCAACCTGTAAGCTTTTGTATATCCTTGACACACGTTGGCCGTTTTATACTGGTGATGGCAGAGACGTTGTCAAGATTAGGCTCGATGCCTCAAGCACTGACGATGTTGCCCAGCAGTATACTAGATGGAACTCCAAAGATGCACTTTGAAGGGTTCAGCTTCCATTGGTACTTGTTCAGATTGGCGAAGGTTTCTTCGAGGTCGGCGATAAGGTTGTTGGTTGTCTTGGTTTTGATGACCATGTCATCGATGTAGGCTTCAACGTTGCGGCCGATCTGCTGGTCGAGGCACATCTAGATAGCCCTTTGATAGGTAGCCCTAGCGTTCTTGAGTCCGAAGGACATAGTTTTGTAGCAGTATGCACCGAAAGGTGTAATGAACAACGTCTTTATCTGGTCTTCTTCCTTGAGGGACATCTGATGAAAGCCGAAGTAACAGTCAAGGAAAGAGAGTAGTTACAGTCGGCGGTAGAGTCTACAACCTCGTCTATCCAAGGCAAGCCGAAGGGGTCTTTAGGGTAGTGTTTGTTAAGATCAATATAATCAATGCACATTCTCTATTCTTTACTCTTTTTTCGAACGAGAACAGGGTTTGCTAACCAATCTGGATGATACACTTCTTTTATAAACACGGCAGCTAAGAGCCATTTTATTTCTACCCTAATAGCCTCCTTCTTGTCTGGCATGAATCGGCAAAGTTTCTGCTTGATCGGTTTGGTGATCGGCGAGACATTCAAGGAGTGCTCGATCTTCTCCCATGGTACCCCCGGCATGTCTGCAGGTTTCCAAGCAAACACATCGGCGTTGGCACGTAGGAAGGAGACGAGCGTGCTTTCCTATTTGGGGTCAAGGTGAGCCCCAATCTTCATGGTCTTGGAGGCATCATTGAGGCCGAGGCCGACCTCCTTGATTTCCTTGGACTTGGTAGAGGCATGGGGGAGCTCTAGCTCTAGAATCTCCATGTCATCAGTGAGTACTATCTTGGCTTCGTCGACCACACTAGCCATCTGAATGGAGAGATCAGTGGCTTCGGTGAGAGCAAGACTCTCTGTCTCACAGGCATAGGCGACGAAAAGGTTGGCTCGCAGAGCCAGGACTCCTGCAGGCGAAGGCATCTTCAGCACCAGATACGCGTAGTGTGGTATGGCCATGAATTTGTCCAGAGCTGGCCGGCCAAGTATGGCGTGGTAGGCGGTGTCGAAGTCGGCGATGTAGAAGTTGATATGCTCGATGCGGTAGTTGCTTGCCGTGCCGAACTATACTGGTAGGGTGATTTCTCCAAGTGGTCTGGATGCCCTTCTAGGTACCACACCCTAGAAGGAAGAGTCCGAGGGTGTGAGATCTGATATCGCAAGGCCCAACTCCCTTAGGGCTTTGGCGAAGAGTAGGTTCAAAGCATTGCCACCATCAACAAGGACTTTTCTAAAGAGCACCTTCTGGACGGTTGCGTTGAGGATGAGGGGGAAATGCCCTGTATATGGTATGTCTGCCCACTGGTCAGCCCTGCTGAAGGTGATGGGGATCTTGGACCATGGGCGATAGCTGGGGTCGGCGGTAGTTTCCTCTGAAGCGACGGCGAGCACTCGTCGAGCGGCAAGCTTCCATTCCCTTCAACTCTTAGTGGAGGTGAGTCCCCCAAAGATGGTGGCGACCATCTTATCATGGTCCTGAAAGGCGTTGTTGTTGTTCCCAGGCGGTCGGCGACCTCCTGTTCCATTACTGGCGTCGTCGTTGAGCCTCTTGTCCTGGAACTCCCTGGCTAGACCAATGCAGTCCATCATCTTGTGTTTGGCGTTCTTGTGAAGAGGGCACGGGTCGTCGAGTATCTTTTGGTACTGTTCGTCGTAGTTACGCTTGGCGCGAGGTTGACTAACAGCAGTGAAGATGTGTTCTGGCCAGCGGTGGTGATTTTGTCCAGGCCTATGTCCTCCTATTCAATCACGATCGCTATCGCTATGATAGCTGCGGTCATTGGGATGGTGGTCGTTGTGATGTCGGTCATCGGGGCGATCATCATATCAGTGAGGTGGTCGCTGAGTGCCTGCATCCTCGTTGAAGCGCACCTCGGCTTCCTCTGCATCGGCGTACTGGTTGGTGGTAGTTATCATTTCGCCGATACCGGTCGGTGGCTTATGGTTGAATTTGGAGCGAAGCTCGTGATGGTGGAGTCCTCGGATAAAGGCGATGATGACTTCAGCTTCCATGATGTTGGGGATAGAGTTCCTCATCTCGGAGAAATGCCGGATGTAGCTACGGAGGAGCTCAGATAGCTTCTGGTTGATGCGGCTGAGATCATGCTTCGTGCCGGGTCGAGTACACGTGGCCATATAGTTGTCGGTGAAGACTTTCTTCAACTCTTCCCACGAGCCGATGGAGTCCGACGCAAGGCTGGTGAACCAGCTCATGGCGGGTGGCGTGAGCATGACAGGGAGATAATTTGCCATAATGCTGGTGTCTCCTCCCGTGGCACGGACGGCAGTGGCATAAGCCTGCAGCCACTAAGTTGGGTTCATTCTTCCTTCGTAGGGCTCGACCTCAGTGATCTTAAAACCACTAGGCCATCGAAGTGTTCGGAGTGCCCTTGTGAAAGCCAGAGGCCCCTCAGGATTATCAACACCGTAATCTGCGGCGTTGTGGTCGGGGATAGGCTCGAGGGCTAAGTCCGGGTTGTCCTACTCCCTTTCGTAATCCTGACGGCAACGTACTTCGTCTTCATGGCGACCAAAGCGACGGTGCTCGATATGCCACCGCGCATCTCGGAGGTTGCTAAGATGTACTCTAGCATCCTGTTCGACCTCCTGGTCGTGTTGGCGATGGTGTTCAGCGCGATGCCCCTCGGGTCCCCCTTGGAGAGGTAATGACTGGTCGGCGAGATGGCTTTGACTTGGGTGGCGATTGGACCTCGGCGTAGCTGATCGGTGAATCGTGCTCATAGAGCACGAAGGTCTCTGATCCTCGCAGATCTCATTGACCTAACAGTGAGCCGCTTTAAGCATGGCGGCAATCTTGGTGAGCTCGGGCGTTTGAGGGAAACGAGCGAGCTCGTTGGTGGCTACTGCCAAATTGGTGCTTGGAGTCTTGAAGACGTCATGGCCATCGACGCAGAGAAATTCTTCATCGAGGTCACGGTAGAGCGGGAGCGGTCTTCCTTGAGAGTCAAGCCGATTATTCCGAGCAGCCTCGGCCCTTGGCTGCCTCGTTTTCTCGCCGCTACGCGTGGTTGACATTTCAGTTCTCCCAAGCAACGCGCTCCTCCTCGGTTTCGCCATTCCGAGGAGGGTTGTCGATGCTGACGTTGAAGATTGCACCACCCCGGAAGGGTGGGAGGAAAAATTGGTCGGAGAAGGTTTCGGCGAGGGTCTCCGTAGAGCCCTGAGACTCGGAGCCTGGAGTTTCTTCCGGGATGGTCTGGAGGTGCGCCCCAGGGCTCTGGCCTAAGTGTAGTGTGTTGACAGCCGGCGGGAGCTAGTCGGCGAGTTTGCCCCTTAGGGCGTGCTGATAAGCGCCGGCGGTGTTGGAGAATCCAAAGGGTAGGGCCATAGCCCTTGCAGTTTCCCGAGCACCCTCCGATAGATCTGGATTGGAGGGTGGTCGGCGCTGAACCAGAGTGTCCAGTGCCGATTCAGTGATGGAGAGACAATCGACGAGCTTTAGTCCAACCCGATCGATGGATTCGATCAGATCGTCGTTGTTGATCGGCCTCCTCTGGAAGCGAGGAAGCGGACGGCGAGTTGTTGCCGAAAGAGATCTCATAATCGCCTCTGAGATCGGATCTGCAGTTGCAGGTGCAGGGGTGGCCGGCGTAGAACCAATCTGCTCCGGCTCAAGGAGCTCTCCGACTCCGTCAGCGTTATGACCCACGAGATGGATCTAACCGTGAAGATCTGGCCAGGCTGTGGAAGGGACGAAGAGCCTGCGGAAAAAACCATCTTGTTCGACAAGGAAACAGCACGCACACCCGTACCTGGCGCGCCAACTATCGACAAAATATCGTCGGCAGTCCTCCGAGGGGTATCCCACGAAGGTAGATTGATCGGTAGAGGAGCGTGAGATCAAGAACAAGAAGGCAACAGAGACACACGAGTTAGACAGGTTCAGGCCGTCAGTATGACGTAATACCCTACTCCTGTGGTCTATTGGTTTGTATTAGCTATCGTATGATATGCCGTGATTTTAGAGGGGTCCCTGCCCGCCTTATATAGTCCGGGAGGCATGGTTATAAGTCGATTAGATCTGAGAGATAACCAGAAAGTAATAACTGATTAAAGGAATCTTGGGATCATACATATCCTAACAGATCTCGTAGCATCTTCAGGATATCTTCCTGATGTCTTGCGGAAGGCGCCGAGCAGAGTCGTGCCTCGCAAGGCTTTTTCTTGTGGGCTGGGCCACCCCTAGGGGCGCAGCCCATGTGGTCTGTCGTGGGTATCCGGGGTCGTATCCCCCACACTTCCTTTGAGTATTTAGTGTCTAATGGAAGACAAGTACTCCTGGGAGGTATTAGATTAGACGGTTCTGCCACACTATGTATAGGATTATTATAATCTAAATTATTGGATGTTTGGTTTTCTTGATTATTGTGGTGGATTCTTCTTAGTTCAAGTGAAAATACTTGCTATCACCAAGAAGCAAGTCCTTTATACCAGAGATAGTTACGTCTTATGTCCTAGGAAAGAGATGGTAAGAAACAACATACCTAACGAAGCAAAAAATAATAAATGCCAACTAAAGTGACCCTACATATATTAAGATTTTTAACAATTGTTTTAACTATAACATTGTTACGCTATAAATTCATTTTTTGCTGCAATAAGATCTTTAAAACGCTATACTATCGTAGGCCTTAAAATACAAGTACTATATATATGCTATAGTTATTATTCTAGTAAGTAAAATAATATGGAAGAAAAAACCAAAAAAATATCAAGATCTAGGGTGCCGGGGAGATAGGTGTGGTGCCAGGGGCGGTGTTGGCGACGCTAGAGGCAGGGAAGCGAGTGGTGGAAAGATAGATGTGAGGTGCCTGCGCTAGAGAGAGAAGGGGCACTGTTTGGTTGGAGTACGAGAAAACTTTGTCTTAGCTAGACATGGATTCTAGGCGTTCGATTTTGGATGCATGTGCCTAGAATCGTTTGTCTGACGAGGTAATGCATGTCTGACAAATCCAAACACGTCCTAGACAGTTTAAGGCTGGTTGACAGTTCACACATGCCGACAGATCTATCAACAAATCGCATGTCAATAGGTTTATGTGACACCTTGACATCAAACCTATTAGCCCTATCGATAATCGAAAAGGCCGACTAGCCTCCTATCGACTATCGTTGGCGAATAAGCCTGTTAAGATGACATAGAAAGTGATATGGTGACATTGTGATATGCCGATATCTATCCGAGTCGGTTTGTTACCCGGCTAAAGCCTACCACCACAATGGAGACCGCGCCACACTTTGTAGTGAGCTTTTTGGCCACCACACTCGCCACGGAACAGCGCATGCAAAAACTGTGGCGGCCGCATCATGAGGCGAGCAACCAAGCAACAATATTTTTGTGGCTGTCGAACTTTTAACTGTGGGGTGGGAAACTAACATACCCTTGATAGTCCGCTTGATAGAGATTTAGCCTACTGCTAATAGGGATCTAAATCTACAATTTTTAAAAAACAAGATCAATATATGTAATTATTCTTTAAAGTAATATGATATCTTCGAAAAAAAAAAGTAGAGATTTTTACAGCTTGCAAGGCCCGAGCATGATGGAAAAGGAGCAAGGACCAGCAGGCAAGCACGCATTTTGTCCGTCCGTTGAAGGAACTAGAAAGCTGCTGCAACAGACAGACGTGGTAATAAATAAGACAAATAAAAAAATGGAATGAAATTGAATGGGAGAGACGGGGGAGTCGGCGATTTGTGCAACTCTGCCGTATCTCCTCCCCCACGGCCACTCGCAACCCACAACTCACTCTATTCCCAACCTCGTGCAGCACCGTCACTCCCCCGGCAAAAAATCCAAATCCCTTCCCTCCGCCACCGATCGGGCCTCCATGGCCGCCAAGCGCCGCTTCCCGCCGGCCAAGTTCCGGCGATTCCAAGGAGTTGGGCGGCAAACGGTGGCAATGAGGGTTCCGACGACGACGAGGATGAGGAGAGCGGCAAGTCCGGCGACACCGCCATGTCCGCCGAGCCCAAGGAGATGCCGCTGAAGCGAGCCGAGGAACCCTCGTCGCCGTCGCCGGAGGATGTTGGGGCCCAGGGCTCCGGCGAGACCTCTCCGGCTAGGAGCGCACCGCGCGGTGGGGTCAGGGTCAAGCGGGTCAAGAAACCCCCTCCGGCGTCGCAGGAGGAAAATGAGGCGGAGGGTTCTGGTGGTGCATCACCGGCGAGGGGTCTCCGGCCCGACGACAGCGCCGACGCTGGCCACAACAAGAGAGGGCGCGACTCCGAAGCGGGGCGAGAAGCGCTCCCCGCAGCCACGGCAGGGAGATGAGCGCCCGGAGAAGCGTGCCGCGGAACCTGCTGGCGAGACCGTCGCCGCGTCGGCCCCACGGCGCAAGAGAAAAGCAAGAGGTCCGCCGAGAAGGACAGGCGCAAGAAGAAGAAAAAGAAGCAGCTTAGAAAGGCCTTGACCGAACCGAAGTCGCCGCCCCCAATTGCTGGAACTAGAGCTCAACGACGACAGAGAGGACACACCCCTCCTTGCCTGACATCGCCCAAGAAGACGAGCACAATGGCAGAGAGACGGCAGAGCAAGAGCAAGAGCAGAGCAGCACCTCACCCCCAGAGGTCGAGCACAGAGCCCGTGAATGGCAGCAAGGGGAAGCGCAAGGGGAGGGGATCCTACAGCAAGAGCAACCCCAGCGACACCTCACACCCACAGAGGAGAACCGAGCCCAGGAGGATGAGGAGACAGGGGCTCAAGTGAATGGCAAAGCCTTGCAGGAGAGGAATCCTCCATCAACCAAGCCACACAGTTCTCAGACAGAGAAGAAGCCAGCGGTTGAGCGATGCATGGTCCTATAATGACGAGCTCAAGATTCTCAATGCTTTGGTTGTGCACGCCAAGTCCCATAATGGTGCTTTGCCAGATTCATCGCAACTTTTGGCAAATCTCACATTTTGACAAACTGATGCCAACGAGGAGAAGCTCACTGACAAGATCCGCAAGCTTAGGACACGGTACCGCAAGATCCTTGTACAAGGCTGCCCATCCGATGACCTGCTCGTCGGCTGTTTAAGCTGTCCTGAAATTCTCTGGGGCCAAGTTGATGAAGATGAGCGGGTTGAGCCAACATCTAGGGACTTCAGTGTACTATCAAAATTGTATCCTCATCTGGCCAAAGAAGTCAAAGCGTACACCGAGACGCACAGCTCGGGGACTTAATCATGGAATGGTTCATGACCATAGGTGATGAGAAGGCCCGCGATCTTGATGCTAAGTGCAAGAAGCAACAGATTGAAGCATTCAAGTTGGAGTTGGCAAGGCAAGCCTAATCAATGAATTGCCTCTCTGCACTTTCACGTCTGACATGTGTGAAGTTCTGTAAGATCTCTGCTATCTTTTGTTTTAGTGTAATGAGTAGACTTGCTGTCATTAGGTTAATGTAGGATCAAGAGCCTTCTTTTGGATACTGGAAAGCTCTTATCTGCTAACTAGTTGGTTGCTTAGATTTGGTGTCTGTTTCTGCATATGCAACTAGCTGTTACAGCTCGATGGTGGAAAAACAACACTTTACGTTTAAGTATCATGAGCTTAGTGATTTAATCAGACTGCTTGTGTGATTTGTTGGTTTCTGATCTGTTATTGTGTTAGCTTTGTGTTGGGATAGAGTTTTATACTCCATTGAAAGAAGCAAAGTACTTGTTATTTACTATTACTTGACAGGGACTTGGCCTAGAATGGATAGCATGATCTGCAGATGTTAGCTTAACCACTGAAATTTTTCCAAAAGGTCTAACGGCTCTGAGCATTTAAGAATTTACGTTACGGCTGCATAGTTTTTGTTCGTATGGTATTCACCAGCGTTGTGAATTATCGTGGATGATGTTGTCCTCTATTGGGCCTTGGACCGTTCTCTTAATTTTTGTACTGCTAGAGTTGAGCATCCTCAACAACAACAACAACAAAACCTTTAAGTCCAACAAAGTTGTGGTAGGCTAGGAGTTGAAACCCAGCAGAAGCAATCAAGGTTCAGGCACGTGAATCGATGTTTTTCAAGCACTCCATCTAAGGCTAAGTCTTGGATATATTCTATCATTTCAAGTCTCCTTTTATTGCCTTCTACCTAAGTCAAACTTCGGTCTTCTTCTGTCTATCTTCACGTTACTATCCTGGCTTATGATTCCACTACGCAAAGGTGCCTCTGGAGGTCTCGGTTGGGACATGTGCAAATCATCATCAACCGATGTTGGACAAGCTTTCTTCAATTGGTGCTACCCCTAATCCATCACGTATATCATCGTTCAGAACTTGATCCTCGTCTTGTATGACCACAAATCCAACGCAACATACGTATTTCCGCGACACTTATCTGTTGAACATGTCGTCTTTTCGTAGGTCAACATTTTGCACCATACAACATAGCAGGTCTAATTGCGTCCTATAAAACTTGCATTTTAGCTTCCGTGGTACCCTTTTGTCACATAGACACCAGATGTTTGGCGGCACTTCATCCACCCTGCTTTGATTCTATAACTAACATCTTCATCAATATCCCGTCGCTTTGTAGCATGATCCTAAATATCGAAAAGTATCCTTCATAGGCACTACTTGACCTTCCAAACTAAATATCTTCCTCCTCCCGAGTAGTAGTGCCGAAGTCGCATCTCATATACTCAGTTTTAGTTCTACTGAGTCTAAAATCTTTGGACTCCAAAGTCTCCCGCCATAACTTCAGTTTCTGATTCACTCCTGTCCAGCTTTCATCAACTAGCACTACATCGTCCGCGAAAAGCATGCACCAAGGGATGTCCCTTGTATGTCCCTGTGACCTCATCCATCACTAAGGCAAACAGCTAAGGCTCAAAGCTGACCCTTGATGTAGTTCTATCCTAATCGGAAGTCATCCGTGTCTCCATCACTTGTTCGAACACTAGTCACAACATTGTTGTACATGTCCTTAATGAGCCGACGTACTTCGTTGGGACTTTATGTTTGTCCAAAGCCCACCACATAATATTCCTTGGTATTTTATCATAAGCCTTCTCCAAGTCAATAAAAAACATCCTTTTATCTTATTTGTTTTACCACATTGAATTGATTATGTTTATGCTGTATTTTTCTGAACTCTATTGTGTGGGGCCACTGCTTGAGGTAATTCATCCAGTTTGCTCGTGGTTGCCTGTGATGGTTGAATTCTGCACGAATTTAATGGTTTTACTTGCTCTGGCTGCAGCTGGTGTTATATGCTTCCTGGTGCTGGGCCTTTGTCCCCTTGAGGTTGGTGCATCCTGTTCCTTGTGTGTTTTTTTTTTCAAATGTGTTGATGCTTATCTGGTGGTTCCAAGTTAGATGCTAGAACTGCTGACAGCATTGACTTACTTACACATCCTAAACCAAGAGTGCATGTTACTAGCAGATCACAATGAAGTACTTTAACCAATTCTCTCTAGCAGTACCTTTCCGAGGCATGCATGTCTTATTTGTTTAAATTTTATCTATGGCCACCTTTCAATTTATGTCAGTTTTTGTGCTCTGTTACTAGCAAAACTTATCGTGCGGCCTATCATTAATCTTTTGTGCTGATTCTAAACAAAGTAGTGCATGGGTGTGCTTATATTGGTGTCTTTCTCTGTTGTGCATGCCTGCTCCGCATAATTGAATTTAGTTTCTAATGTATGTCAACAGAATTGAAGTTTAAAATTGCTCTCGTGGCAACTACTACAGACTGCTATTTTGACTCATCTGCATCCCACAGTTCAGTTCAGTAGCAGTTGGCTCTTGGTCAATTGTCAATTATGGCATTTATATCTTCACAATACTGCATTGATGATTGTAAAAATAGGCATCTAATGATTTCTTAATCTCGATAGCGATATTTTTTTATGTATAGTTCAAACCTTACCAGTCTTGAGGTTCTTTCCATAGCTTAAGCTTCTGGTAGCATGCAACATGATCGCATCAATTCTTGTAATTTAATGTTGTTGAGCTTGTTTGCTGCCCTTTTTTAATAAGAATATTAACTTAGCCTTCCGTGCAGTTTGAATGGATGATTGCTTTATTTATCTCTTCAGCATATTCCGCGTGGCAAAAATGGAGTGGCAGATAATGCTGGGCCTCCAGTTTTTCTTTTTCAGGTGTTGCCCATTACAACTGTATGCCTTTCTTTGGGTCTAGACCTTACGTTATCGAGATTGTGGTCACTTTGATATAACTGGATGCTTCTTTGGATAACGAATTCTTAGCTTCAGTTACCTTTTGACATTCACTTTTTTTTCCTTACCATCTAAAGCCTTTTTACGGGGCCAATATCTGTTGTAGTCGTTGCGCACTGCCATGTGCTAAGGTAGTACTGCTGGCTCAATGGACAGCATTCTTACACATTGCACCCAAACTAGTGCGGTTGTTAGTAAAGGTTCATCAACGGACGCACAGTGGCGGATAATCAACTAGATCGGCAGTGGATTAGAGATATCAAGAACACCCTTTCAGTTCAGGCAACCATTGAACCTGCAAAGCTGGGAGCTTGGGACCTAATGGAGCAGATGGTGTGCAGGATATATAAGTGGGTGCACCGTGCACACAGTGCGCCTGGCCAGTAACTAGCACAGTATGCAGGTGCTTAAGAAGAACCCTCCCCACATATTGGGATCAGAATATCAGTACTAATTTGTATGCCAATGCCACCCTTCAGAATGAAGCAAAGGTTTCAGATAGGAGCTGATCTTTTTGGGGATGAAACTGCAGGAAAAGGAAATGAAGCTATCTACATCTACTTACATTGGCATTCCAGGTGGTTTGTTGACCACAATGGTGGCCATATTCCCAAGGGGGAAAAAATTACAGATTACAATAATATCATTTAGCATCCAGACTAATCAAATACCTTTGAAAAAAATAGATATATAGTATAGATATATATTTACGCCATGTAAATCTGAAAGCTACATAGAAATCAATCTGATTCTCATTACCAAGGCACTACTCCCCATCTTTTCCTGAAACCTTTAAAACAATTAAAATGATGTATCTTACTACAATAGAGGACTAAAAAAATACTCGACCACGCACAGTGTTTACCGGCAGGATGAGTACACGTGCGACACCGCAGCCTCCGGCAATTTCTACCTCACCACGCACAGTGTTTCCCGGCAATCACGTCCCATTAGCGGCAAAATAGGGAACCCGGCAATCACGTCCACTATAGCGGCAACAAAGGCAACCCGCGCATCAAAAAAAAAGAGAAATAAAACCTCTCCATTGCACCCCTGATCAGATCACAGGCACCAACAAAAAAAAACTGACGTGGTCACGCCGGCAGTCTTCACACGTCGGTTGCCGGCGCCAATTCTCCACCCGCGAGTCTCCCCTGGTCGTGCCGGCAGTCTTCACCCAACGTGGTCGTGCTGGCAGTCTTCACGCGTCGGTTGCCGACGCCAATTCTCCACCCGCGAGTCTCCCCTGGTCGTGCCGGCAATCTTCACCCGATGGTTGCCGGTGCCAATTCTCCGTCAGCTTATCCATCAGGTAACAATCTTGCTGTTTAAATCCATGTGGACGGGACGACTCATTTCTGGTCGTCGTCATTGAAGAGATCGCCGTTCTTTCCTGCAAGGGCGAGACTATCTGATCCGTCCACGCGAGACCAGGTACGCTAGTTCTCTTTGACGTGTTGCTTGGCTTTCTTGGCCATCCCTGACAAATAAACAAAATAGCGAAAATCAAGTCATGACAACTGATCAAGTATTATCTGTCAAGTGCAAATTGTCATGAAATAGAAATCTTTTAGTTATAAGAAATGTATGGTTGTTAAATACAACAGATCTTAATTGATGTCACCCCTCCCCTATAAAGTCACTGTCCACTGCCAAGTGCCAATCAAATTCATTTGTCAACTTTGATGCAGCTCTGCTGATTAGAACTACTCTGACTAGATCCATGAAAAATGCAGCACTATCAGAATGCCAATATATAACTTCATGTGTTCATAGTCCAATAGTGGTTTCATTAAAACAAAAGGGAATGGCATATGAATTTTTTCATTGATGTTACAAGGCTATGCTAAGATATAGAAGTCACCAAATGTCTTGTAGTTTCTATTTGCTGTATTTTCATTGATGTTACAAGGCTATGTATAGTTGTAGAATTTCTTTTCCCCCCCTGCTATTTAGAATGCTAAGATATAGAGGTCACCAAATGTCTTGTAGTTTCTATTTGTTGTATTATCGACCTATCGTTGGAAAAATTAACATTGTAATGCAATATGAGGGCAAAGAGCAACCCATGGTTTGCATAATACTTGTTGCGTGTTGGTGGAGGGTCTGAGGAGGCGACTGTTGATGATGAAATCCGTCTTCCTCATGATATATGTGTTCCGCACACCGGGAAAGATAGTGATCTTGATACTCTAATTGATTGCATATTCCCTAACATCAATGTAAATATGTCAAGCAAAGATTATATCACCTCTCGAGCGATATTATCTACGCGGAATGAATGGGTTGATATGATTAATATGAAGATGATAGGTCGTTTCCATGGGGATGAGATGGTGTACCATAGCTTTGACTGTGCGGTGGACGATCTGCATAACTACTACCCTGAGGAATTCCTTAACACTTTGACACCCAATGGTCTACCTCCACATGTGTTGAAGCTGAAGATTGGTTGTCCGGTCATATTGCTTAGGAACATTGACCATACGAACGGACTTTGTAATGGTACCAGGCTTATCATACGGGGTTCCAAAAGAATATCATAGGCGCAGAAATTGTGTTGTGACAGCACGCTGGAAAGCGGGTTTTTCTGCCTCGAATACCCTTATGTCGGTCGGACGATGAGATGTTCCCTTTCCAATTTAAACGAAAACAGTTCCCTATTCGGCTCAGCTTCGCAATGACGGTTAACAAGGCACAGGGGCAGACTATCCCTAACGCCGGGGTATACTTGCCGAAACTAGTGTTCTTGTATGGCCAATTGTATGTGGTGCTATCAAGAGCTACAGCAAGATCGAACATTAGGATCTTGGTTGTGCCGGCTGCTGAGAAGGATGTGAACAAGGGAAAAGGGAAAGGGAAGGAGAAGAAGAGACCGACAAAGGATATATTCACAAAGAATATTGTATATAAAGAGGTTCTAACTCTATGAAAGAGGTAATGCATTACACGTCTATCGGGTACCATAAAACGGGGTACCCTGAGCGTATACCGAAAGAATCACTTAGACCCCATAAAAAACAAAGCCAAAAGGCAAACCGTTGGTTAACCCCTGGCCTTGTCCGAGCCCACCGGCTCTCCGCCTCGCTTGAGGCCTCGCACGGGAGGCCTCGGACGGGGAACCAATTCTCTGTCTCGCCCGAGGCCCCGCGCGTAAAGCCTCAGACGAGATGTCGATTCTCCATATCGCTCGAGGCCGGCTCGGCAACAACCCGTTGCTTCTGCCTCGACCAGTCTCCCCGACCGAGCGTCACGTCCCATTAATGCGCCAACCACTCCTGCGATATCAGCCGGACGACGGCTCGACACTGCGGAGCGGCCGACGAGACGGGAAGTCGCATCAACGCCATACCGTCCAGGACAGGACGGGGTAGGGGTTATCGGCCACTGTGCTCTGGTGCTGTGCCCACGATCAGCGCCCGCACTACACTGTGCCACCTAACCCCTGCCCCAGGAACAACACGGTGTGGGGAGTCAAGTCCGGGTCACCATAGCCTCGAAATCAGCGCAAAGGACCAACTGCTCCCCCCGAGCCTCGGCAATATACTTCAGGGTCTCGGCAACCTCGGGATTCGCGCCCGCCGAGCCTCCCACGATGGCTCGGCCTTGGCACCAACTGAGTCTCGGCTTCTCACGCAGTCAACACACGGTGACCGGCGCGTCGACCGCCACGCCCCGCTTCAAGCTAACACTGGAGCTCCCACGACGTACAGGATCGGATGTGACCGGTGCGTCGCCCTAGTACTTCAAGGATGGGACCACTCCATCGACCACGCTGCCACAGTAACAGGCTACAGGGCTCGGACATGCCGCCTCCATTCGCATGACGCCGTATAGCTAGCGCATGTATCACCCTTGTCCTCCCTTCAACTATAAAAGGGAGGGACCAGGGCCGTTTCTAGAGAGACCGGACGCTTACGATTAGGCCTACGCCCACGCGACGAACTCACGCATAAACGCACAGACGAACACACGAGCTTCCCCGCTGCTTTAGATCAACATCTCAAGCAATCCACGCCGCTCCACGCAGAGACCTGGGACTAGTTCCCTCTCTCGCCCTGCTTGTAACCCCCTACTACAAGCATTTCGGTGCAAGGAATACAAGATTGAACTCTCAGACTGGACGTAGGGCACCCATTGCCCAAGCCAGTATAAACCTTGTGTCTCTTTGCATCACCATCTAGGATTGGGAACACGCAGTACAAATTTACTAGTTGGTTGAGGGCCCGCCGGTCTGAAACACCGACAACGTCGATACATATTTTTTCAAGATATATCAATAGTACTTTAACTTTAAAAATTAACAAACAACTTATGTGCATGATACTTCTAACTACAGCTTCAACTATCTGCATGCTTCAACTGCAAGAAGTTAGATGCCGCATCTTGACCTGAAAATCTTCTAGATTATCTTTTATTGGTGACCAACTGTAGCTTGGTGTTCGTGCAAAGCACGTTCTCTTAGTCGAAACATTGAGAGATTAGATTCTTAATTGTACAATATATTGTAAAACATGTATTGTAAAACACAAATTTGTTATGATTAAAGTGAATGCTCGTGTATTGCAACTTGTAAAACATCACGATTACAGTATCTATTTTAGATACAGTATAACACGCGCTCATACATATGTTATCGTGATATTATGTGTACCCGTTGCAACACACAGGCATTTAACTAGTCATGTAACAAAAAAAACTAATACTAGTACCTAGTAACTATATGCAGTTGCACGTACAAAAGTTGTCACGCACCTCGTATTTGGTATTATTTTGTTTCAAAAAGTTACTCCAAAGTTCACACATTTGCCTTTGATCACATTATAAAAAAGTTACACTGTAAATCAAGGCGTCATACATACTTCTGAGTATATCTCGTTCTGTCACGTTAAAAAAAACATTGCTAACTCAAAACCATCTCAAAAAAAAAAAGATCCGTATAAAACATTCCAAAAAGAAATAGACAACATAATTTTCTTCCAAAATTAGAAATAATTAAATATACAATTTTATTATTACCTCCTAGGAAGTAATATGTGGTAAAAGATATCTAGATCAACAGTGCACATTTATTTGCGTGTACCACAGCAGATAGTCATTCTTCCATTCGAGGATATTTGAAAATTTAAAAATTACTATGCTACATTTATTTTTAGAGACGGATATAGATCCAACTGTCTCTATAAGTTGATTTTCTAGAGGTGTCTCTAGATCTAGCTGACTCTAGAAATCCATTTATAGACACGGTTAGATCTAGAGCTGTCTCTAAAAAGGGGGCATTTGTAGAGGCGGCCGGAAATACCTTACAAATGCATTTCTAGATGTGGCTAGCTGAGTGGTTGCGACACTTAGTATGATTTGATCGGTCATGTTTGGAACCACTTTTAATTGATTCGATTATAATCATCGTATGGGGATTTTCTTTCGATTCTTGATTGTGTGCTAGTTCAAAGTTTCAAAGTATGGATCAAAAGAACATAAAATAATCAAAGGATTCTCATTTTTTCATCAAGAATCAGACTGTAAGCGGAAACAAAAAGGCCAAAAGGTGCTTTGGACTATTGCATGAGAAACCGAGAATTGTCTCTCCAAAAAGAAAACGAGAATTGTTTTTTCCTTTTATTTATTTATTACAAGTGCAATCAACGGGCACACGCACTAATTAAAACCGAAGCCCTCCGGAGTCCCACTGCTCCAACCACCACCTCCCTTCCTGCCGGCCCGGCCGGCCGGCCGCCTTGTGTCTCCCAAGAGACCAGCAACAGCAGCCAAGCAGCTGCAGTACTGAAGCCCTCCCGTCCCATCGCCTTGCGTCTCCCTTCCTGCCGTGCATTCGAGGAGAAAGATTTGCAGCGCACAAACCAAGCCGCGACTGCTGGTGCCGACTCCACCGCCGCTGGATCCGGTGCCGCGGTAGAGTACTGCTACTGCATAACGGAGGGGACCAGGGGACCAGCTTGTCGTTCCACCTGCAGCAGCGACCAGCGAGGGAAGAAGGGGTTGGTAAAATGCTTGTCTTACCACTGTGTTGTGATTAGAGTTGTAAGCCCCTTTCTGTTCGATCTAGGCCTTGTCTAGATTGCAAATTTTTACAATCTGGACACTGTAGCATGTTTCGTTTGTATTTAATAAACTTTGTTCGATTATGGACTAACTAGGCTCAAAAGATTCGTCTCGTGATTTACAACCAAACTGTGCAATTAGTTATTTTTTTTACCTACATTTAATGCTCCATGCATGCGTCCAAAAATTGATGTGATGGAGAGAGTGAAAAAACTTAGAATTTGGAGGTGATCTAAACAAGGCCCTAGTGGATTTTCTAAAACGACGCAACTAGCGCTCAGGCGTTCGGTGTGAGCACTCGTCCGGATGCACCTTGGGATCATCCGATTGAAATAACAGAAGTCGTCCAATCTCATCGAATAAAACCATGGAAATAATCGCACCTATCCCATACAATAGAACAAGCGCGTCCCCGCATCTGAGAAACAAGCTCGCCCCCACGTCTACTCACGGCGGCCCGTCCCCCGCCGCACTGCCGTGACATGTCGCGTTGCCATCCCCTGCCGCGCCACCGTGCCACGTCGCATCGCCATGACTCGCCGCACCGCCATCCCCTGTGCGCCTTGTAGCCCTCCGCGCCCCATCCCCACCGCTGCTCCATCACCCAAATGTCCCATGAGAAATTTTACATCAGAAGATCTGTTGCAACACGGAGCAATACGAGATGCAACATCAAGTATTACTTGTTGCAACATCAGGAAGAAAAGAACAACATTAGAATCAGGCTACAACAACATCAGAACAAAGCTACTGCAATGGGAGATGCAACATCAGAAAAAAAGAGAGACTAATGCAACAAAGAATTATTACTTGTTGCGACATCAGAACAAGGCTACTGCAATGCGAGATGCAATATCAGAAAAAAGGCTAATGCAACAAATAAATATTACTTGTTGCAACAGTAGAAGAGGGCTATTGCAACATCAAATTCATTCAGCCGCAACTTGAAAAACGTTGCCATCATAAAAAGTCAGACGGCGAGGAAGAAGGGGCCGGCTCGGTGACGAGCGCCAGGCCTAGGCAGAGGCACGGGGCACCGACCGACATGGGCGCGGGGCAGCGGCCGGCAGTGGTAGGCGGGGGCGCACATGGCGGCGACTGGCGGGGTTCCTCTCTGGCAGCTCGGCCTTGGCGCACAGGGCGGCAGCGGAATCTCGCAGCCTCGACGGTCACAGGCATGAGCGGATAAGGGAGTGGGGGCTCACTGGATGGGATAAGGGAGTGGGGGTTCACAGGATGAGATAAGGAAGCGGGGCGTCACGTATCGTGGTCTGCGTGGCCGCGTCGAGACGCGAGTTGCGGATAGACGTTCTCGTAGAATCATTAGTTTCTAAAATTATATAAATTCATGTGAGGCCTGACAGTAGTATAGACCATGCATGAGACGAGGTTGGATTGCTGATTAGTACATCCACCAAGTAAACGTTCGCCAGCAAATGTCCTCGGTATTGAGAACGAACTAATTTTGTAGGATGAATAAATCTAAATAAATTCTAGACCTGAGGTGGTTATTAGGAGGTTAGACACTCAATTTTCAGAGAACGTGTTATGATCTCTTTGGATTTCTCACTGCACTACCCGAAACCATTTTCCCCCTGACGGTAGGGAAACTCTCCTTGCGGCTGACCACCAGAGATCTGAGTGCCAAGATTGTGAAGGTTTCTCTATGAACCTGATGCCCCCAAATGTCGTTCAAGATCTGATGCCGCCGGCCCGAGATGCATGGCAGATGGCACCGTGTTCACATCACATCCACAGGTAGCTAGGGCGCGTGCAACACACACAGCCTCCTCTTCCTCTCGCACCGTACATGTGACATATTTGACATAGGAGCATATACTACTAGTACTAGCACATCCGCTTCACCCACACGTGGACGTTGTCCCAAGTCCCAAGTCACAAATCGCAAATCACACAAAAAAAAAAAATACAGCCTTGCATGTATTTCCTCTAACCACTTCACCCATAAGCTATTTTTCTCCATATGAGAAATAAACTCCTCTCGTATTCACTTTAGCTATTTTGGCCCTGTTCGCTTGTCTTATAATCCATACTTTTCAGCTTATTTTTTTAGCCAGAACAGTGCTTTTCTCTCACAACAAATCAGCGAGAACAGTGTTTTGGTTTGTTTTTTCAACGAAGCGAACATGGCTTGAAATGTGTATCTGAGACCTTAAACAAATTCAAATAAAAAAGTTCTCAACTACAAAGTTATAGATATCATCAAGACCTACAATTTTGGTTTTAGTACTTTCTCCATCGAAACCATTTAAAAAATCATTTTAAATGTGAGAAATTCAAAAACAGTTTTTCTTGAAAATGATTTTAAATGAAAAGGTTGCCAAACTTCAAAGTTGTATAACTCTTTGAGATATACAACTTTGGTTTTTTGTCATTCTTCCATCTGAGGTCATTTGAAAATTCAAAATTTACTGTGCCGCACCTGAAAGGATCAAGATACCCAAGAGGGGGAGGGTGAATTGAGCTAATTCTAAATTTTTTTGCAATAATTAAATCCTACAGTTAGCCCAATTAACCCCTTGTGCCTAGAAAAGTGTTTCTATTAATCTAACGCACAACGGACTTACAACATATGTTCCAAACTTACTCTAGCATAGCAATTCTATGAATGAAAAGACAAGTATTGAATTGCTCAGAGTAAATGCTCAAAGTAAATAGAGAGAGAGGAACGCGACGATGTTTTTGCCGAGGTATCGGAGAGTCGCCGCCCCCCCACTAGTCCTCGTTGGAGCACCCGCGCAAGGGTGTAGCTCCCCCTTGATCCGCGCAAGGATCAAGTGCTCTCTATGGGTTGATTCTTCGACACTCCGTCGCGGTGAATCACCCAAAACCGCTCACAACTTGAGTTGGGTCACCCACATGCTTCGTCGGAGTACCAATCACCACCAAGTCGTCTAGATGATGGCGATCACTAAGAGTAACAAGCACGAACTCTCACTTGACCACGCGAAGCCAAATAAGAACGGTGGATGCACACTTTGCTACTCTTGATTCACTAATGAGGCTACTCTCTTGGATTCTCAAATCACAATGACCTCACTAGGACCTTGCTCTTCTTGGCACTCACAAACGTGTTTCTCAGCTGTTGAAATGAGCAAAAGTACCCCCACACACGAGTGGAGGTTCTATTTATCTCACAGTGAGCGCTTGATCATTGAATTGGAGACTAATCTCTTCTTCCCTTGGTACGGGATCCTTCATTTCCAACACCACAAACTCCTCCACAACACCCTAAAACTTTATTCCCATTGCCTTGAGATGGAGGCATATCCTTCTCTTCCAATAATCATAGTTTGTGCCATCAAAGTGTGGTGGCTTGCCAACATGGTTTGTTGCCATTCTTTACACCATATGTGGTTAAACCTTGGAAATGAACGGTGACTTGGATTTGATACTACTTGAAAGGATCTAGGATGGCTGGGATGAATAGCCTATAAAATTTTCCTTCAAATGCACAACACTAGGTGAAAGGATCAAGATGCCCAAGAGGGGGGGTTGAATTGGGCTAATTCTAAATTTTCTTGCAATAATTAAATCCTATGGTTAGCCCAATTAACCCCTTGTGTCTAGAAAAATGTTTTTATTAATCTAATGCACAAAGGACTTGCAACCTATATTCCAAACTTACTCTAGCATGGCAATTCTATGAATGTAAAAACAAGTATTGAACTGCTCAAAGTAAATAGAGAGAGAGAGGAACACGGCGATGTTTTGCCGAGGTATCGGAGAGTCGCCACTCCCCACTAGTCCTCGTTGGAGCACCTGCGCAAGGGTGTAGCTCCCCCTTGATCCGCGCAAGGATTAAGTGCTCTCTACAGGTTGATTCTTCGACACTCCATCGTGGTGAATCACCCACAACCGCTCACAACTTGAGTTGGGTCACCCACAAGCTCCGCCGGGTGATCACCAAGCTCCCAATCACCACCAAGCCGTCTAGGTAATGGCGATCACCAAGAGTAACAAGCACGAACTCTCACTTGACCACGCGAAGCCTAATGAGAACGGTGGATGCACACTTTGCTACTCTTGATTCACTAATGAGGCTACTCTCTTGGATTCTCAAATCTCAATCACCTCACTAGGACCTTGCTCTTCTTGGCACTCACAAACGTGTTTCTTAGCTATTGGAATGAGCAAAAGTGACTCCACACATGAGTGGAGCTTCTATTTATAAGGCAGCCTAAAAAACGAACCGTTATGAGCTTCTGTGGGGTGACCGGACGCTCCGGTCATGTTCAACCTGCACACCAGTGATTAAGTATTGACCGGACGCTGGCAGCATCCTATCATCACTGACCGGACGTGTCCAGTCACATTAAACCCTCACTAGAACCTTACTGTACTCGACCGGACGCTGAACCCCTAGGGTCCGGTCAGTACTGACCGGTCGCGTCCGATCGTAGAATTCCTTCTTTGGAACCTTACTGGAGTCGACCGGACGCTGGTCCTCAGCGTCCGGTCACTCGACCACTCAGCGTCCGGTCGCACCGAATGCAATCTCCTTGATCAAATGAACTGACCGAACCCTGCGGCCAGCGTCTGGTCGCATCAGAGCCAGCGTCCGATCTGCATTTGACCCTCCATTCACTTCCAACTCTCGATCACATGTGAATGAAGTTTGCTCCAAAGGATCATAGGGCTGTTGTGGAGCTACCTAGTACTAGTTTTAACAAGTGTGCACCACACCTAACTCACTAGACTCATCTAGGTCAAGCTACCCATCCATACCCCCCTTAATAGTACGGCCAAAGGAAAAATAAAGTCCTAAACTACTCTAAGTGTCTCTCCAACTCCTATCAATACTTAGAACTAGTCATCCTTAACCTTGTCATCCTTCCTTTGAAAACCGAAATGATTTCCAACGTAGGAGCATGACCACCTCGATTGCCCAATTGATCTCCATTACCATGACCTAACTTAATTGCCTCTGCAAAACACACGTTAGTCATAGTAATCTTGTATTGTCATTAATCACCGAAACCCAACAAGGGGCCTAGATGCTTTCAATCTCTCCCTTTTTGGTGATTGATGACAATACCACCTCGAGTATGTGAAATAGTGAGGTTTTTGACATGCTTGGTTCATATAAGCTTTTGTCAATAAGAACAAAGTAGTTAGGCAAGCTTATATGACCCAAGCCAACACGATGTACTCAAAATATATGAACTAAGCATGAGTACAAGTAATAAAGCTCATTTGCATCGGAGTAAAGCGTGGAAGCAAAGGCAAATGAGCATAACACAAGTGATATGACATATAAATAATGCAAAGTAGAGAGCACACATGTCATATATCACAATCACGTAGATATCACTATCACATAGATATAATAGTATGCATGAAAGTAACCACACGAATGCATAATAGTAATAGTGTATCACACAAATAAAACTCTAAATGTATATAATAGACTAATAGCTGACTAAGCTCCCCCTAAAAGTCGCTCCCCCTGAGTCTACATACTCGAACCCTCTCCCCCTTTGGCGTCAAACACCAAAACCTAAGGGTCGGTCGGCGGGGCTACAGCGGACGAGCCGGGCGCTGAGGTACGAGGGGCAAGCTGGAACTAGGCGCCATCATCATCTGACCCTGAGCTCTGAACTGACTGACCCTCTATGGCTGAAAGCGTCGCTGAAGCGGTCTGGGTCTGAGCTGGGGCAGGTGCTGCCTGTGCTGCTGCCGGTATGTCTGTTGTAGGATCTGAAGATGCGACAGAAGATGGGAGCCTCTGAGTAGTCACGACAACGGGAGCTGCTGTAGAAGGACTGGCGGTATGCATATGTGGTGGTGTAGGCATCCCTGTCAACTCGCTAAAAGATGCTCCAAGACTCCTAGAGACTGATGTGTCAGGCACAAATAGCGAGGGTGACTGATCCGGTGTGAAGCCCGTCTGATATGGTGTGAAACACGAGGCTACCACTGGCGAGGATAACCACTGGGACACCTGTACTGTGGGAGAAGCAAACTAAGCTGGAGGCTGTCCCTAACTCTGAAGCCCACTGGGCTGTACTGCTAGAGTCGTCATAGTGGTAGTAGGCTGACCAATCTAGGGCAAAAGCTATGGTTGTGGGGCCCCAATGGCTGTCACTACATGCTGCATGAATCCCAAAAGCTGCTACTGCATGAGTAACTACTACTGATGCATCTACTGCTGCTGCTACTGGAGGACCTACTGCTATCGCTGGAACTCATCCTGATGAGCCTAAAACTGTGCAAAGTTAGCAGCGGTCTCCTGAGCCTGTCTAGCCTGATCCTGCTGCATCCGCTCAAGGATAGCAATCAAAGCAGGGTCCATCTGCGGGGCAGGTGGAGCTGAGCTGGAACTGCCGGCCTCTGCATCATGTCTACGTGGAGGCATCTGAGGAATAGGCAGTAGTCATCATCCGAACTGTCACTAGACTCGCTCCTCTCCTCCTGAGCCTCAAGCTACTCCTCCTTAGTAGCGGTTATGCCTCTGATAATCTCATCCTGCTGAGCTGCGAACTCTAGTACATCTAGCCGACGGCGAGGCTGAGTGGGTGCCTGTGGTGTGCTATGCCTGATCCTCTGTGCCATGTTGTAAGCTGGAAACTCAGTAGTGGCACCTCTGTACTCTGCAACCATCTTAGGTGTCCTAACTTGCACAGCCTTGAGAATAAGGAATGTGATCCAACGTGCATATGGAAGCTGCCTGCGACCCTTGAAGCCCTCAGCTATAGTATCCTCCATCTCTGATAGAAGGAGGTCCCAAATATCAAACATTATCTGCTGCATTAGGACATTGAGGAGCCAAAGCTGAAGGCGAGTCAAGCCCTCTCTGTATCCCATCCTAGAAAATAGTGTCCTCCTGATGATAGCCTCTAGCACTCAAGCTATAGGAGTAAGGTCACTAGGGTTCCTTCTCGACCCCTCACCAAAGGGCTCCTTGAAGCAATGGCGCACAAGATCTGTAGGGGGCACCATACCACCATGAGGGCGCCTAGGAGGCTCCTGCTGTCCATAACATACCTCATGTAACCTGACGGACTGCTCCTGTAGCCTTAGTATCTCCCTGGCCCTCTGACTCATCATCCTATAGTCTCTGCCTCTGAATGCAAAGTGTATAAAGTTATGCTGTGGGTCAATGTAGAGCAAAACATAGAACTGCCGAACCCAAGATGGTACATACAATCCTGTCCGGCCAATCAGATCTGTTAGCCCCGGCAGATATGCAAGGTAGGGGCGAATGTGCTCTCCAGCTGCTGCGACTATAGCCTCAATGCTGCAAACCCACTGAGATCTAAAAATTGCCCCACTGTTTAGATAGGCATTATAGAAATCCTCTTACAGTGGTGTATAGAAACCCTCTGCTGCTCTCTCATCCCTCCTAGGTGGAAACCACACATCAAACTCCATGAAGCGAAGCTACCAAACCTGCTTGGCTGTGGCGGCCATCAAGTCAAGATGGGTCACTGGTGGTGGACCCTGTGGTCTGGGCGGTGGGCGTGATCCCCTGCGCTGAGTAGCTGGCCTCGGTGAGACTAGAACACATGAACAACCAGAGCGGCGTAGCAGTGGCTGGAGTGCCTGCTCGGTCTCCTCGGCCTCCTTGGCCTGCTGACCCTCCTGAGTCTGCTATGACGGCTGTCCCTCATGTGTCTCCTGAGCTGGCTGAGGCTCTGCTGGTGGGGGCTGCTGCTGTGACTCCTACTATGACTCCCCCTAAGGCTGAGGATCCACAATGGGAAGACATCATCCTGCCATCATGACAGTCCTAGGTGGACTACCATGAAGATGCTCAATTTGCTCAAGTCTGCCCTACGCGTCTGGTAACAGATGATCTACAATGATAACTCCACTGTGGGCACCACCTCTCTTGGCACGCTCTACGGCCTCAGCAACTGCAGCTGCTCTAACTGTCTCTGCATCAGGGTACTTCCTCTTATTGGATGCAGTCTTCTTTATCACCTTGCCTTTAAGACCTGTCGGCAGGCGAGGCGGAGGCCTCTGATCATCATCTGTTGGACCACCACCAACATTCTTGGTGCAAGCCATCTGATCTAACTAGAACCACTGCCGCTGACAAGAGCAACTGTCCACTGACACTTTTGAGGCTTGGCCTCGATCCATACTCGCGAGCTTGGCTCTGAGTTAACTGACAACAGCACCTGTCACCTCAATGACACTGACTCACTGCATGATGGAATAGATGGATATACAAGTAAATACAATATATCTAATATATGCGAAACCCTATGAGAGCAAGCAATTTAGATGCGAAATAGAAGCGACTGGCTTGCTACCTGACAAACCGATGATTCGAAGAAAAGGAAAGTGACATGCGGGGGAACCACCGAGTTAGGGTTGGCGGTGAGCAGTTAGTCGATAGACCTAGATGCAATGGAGAACAATGCTTAGAAATTGATTTAGGTTATGAGTGAGGCAATGAGGGTTAGGAGCTAGATCAAGGGCAATGGCATTAGGTCAGACCCTTATCGATGCTGGATGTGGATGGCAGAGAGGTAGCTCTAGACCACGGCGGCGCAGGCCACGGTGCGAGACCTCGACGACGCTGGAACAAAGACACAACGGCGCGCTGGGTGGTGCAGAGCAGGCGCGGTGATGCTACGAGTAGCTGGAGATGGCGTGGATGTGGGCTGGCGGTGATGTGCGCGCGGGCTGAGGCATGCGGGGCTCAGCGGCGCGGGAAGTCACTGGAGGCGGGTAGGTGGCGAATCTAGCGAGCGTGATGTGGCGGCACGAGACAATGGGGGCGCGGTGATGTCAGCGGTGGATTAGGTCAAAAGAAATCACCGGTGCTTAGATTAAATAGGGTGGCCCTCATGAGTCAGAAATGAAAAACAGGAAAGAGACCTGATGCCGCACGATATCTACTAACCGGACGCTACGGTGGTAGCGACCGGACGCAACTACCCAGCGTCCGGTCGATTCCAGAGAGGTCCAATTCCTCTAGAATCGCCACCGGACACATCTGGTGGTCCATGACCGGACACAGCCAGAGTCCGGTTAGTTGCCTTTAACGCCATGTAGATCGACCGGACGCTGGAACCCTTCCTGACCGGACGCTCAAACGCAGAGTCTGGTCACTCCTTCAGCTTCTGTTCACCTCCTGTGAACTGACCGGATGCTGGACTGTAGAGTTCGGTGCAGCGTCTGGTCACTCTTTTCCAGCAAATCTTCAATGTTCCTTCGCGCTGCCTGTTCCCAAATGAAGTCCCAACTCAATTAAGATCCAAATAAACACCAATTGGGACTGATGTGAGTGACCTCTCTCAAACCCTCATATTTTTTAAAATATTTTGCCTTCGGCTATAATTCTTTTTAAGAAAATAGGCAATAAGAGGGCAAATGGAACAAAACGATAAAACAACATTCATGCATATGCAATACTTGTAAGTAAATCTAGTTGCTTGTCAAGTTTGATCCAAGGTTAAGCTTCTTCACATGCTTTTCGGCGGTTATCTTAACCATGTTAGACAAGCCCTATATGCATTATAAAGCGTTAAACATGTTGTATATTACAATACAATGCAAGGGACAACACAAGCTCAATTTTTAGTGAAGTTGCTAAAATCAAGCACGTTGAGCTCATTCCGCAATCTACAAAATGTAGCCTCATCTAGCGGTTTAGTGAAGATATCCGCTAATTGATCTTCGGTTCTTACACCTTCTAGTGATATATCATTTTTAGCAACATGATCTCTTAGAAAGTGATGATGGATATCTATGTGCTTGGTGCGAGAGTGTTGAACCAGATTATTTGCAAGTTTTACCGCACTTTCATTGTCGCACAAAAGAGGTACCTTTTCTAGAACTACACCATAGTCTAGCAAAGTTTGTTTCATGTATAGTATTTGTGCACAACAAGCACCCGCGACAATGTATTCCGCTTCGGCGGTGGACAAAGCCACACTATTTTGTTTCTTGGAGGACCAAGACACAAGTGATCTACTAAGCAAATGGCACCCTCCGGATGTGTTTTTTCTATCAACTTTGCAACCGGCATAATCCGAATCAGAATAGCCAACTAATTCAAATCTAGCTCCTTTGGGATACCAAAGGCCAATGCTTGGTGTGTGCTTAAGATACCTAAGGATTCTTTTTATGGCAATTAAATGTGTTTCCTTAGGATTAGCTTGAAATCTAGCACACATACACACACTAAACATGATGTCGGGCCTAGATGCGGTTAAATATAACAAGCTACCAATCATGGAATGGTAGAGAGTTTGATCAACCAGGTTACCTCCCTCATCTAGGTCGAGATGTACATTGGTAGGCATTGGTGACTTGATTGACTTACATTCATCCATCTTGAATCTCTTGAGAAGATCTTTTGTGTATTTCTCTTGAGAGATGAAGATGCCTTCTTTCACTTGCTTGACTTGAAAACCAAGAAAGAATGTAAGCTCACCAATCATAGACATCTCAAACTCCTTCGACATCAATTCACCAAATTCTTTGCAAGAGTCTTCATTTGATGATCCAAAGATGATATCATCATCATATACTTGACAAATGAAGATATGCCCATCAAGCTTCTTGGTGAATAGTGTGGTATCGACCTTCCCAATGGTGAAGTCCTTCTCAATGAGGAAGTCCTAAAGGCGCTCATACCAAGCTCTTGGGGCTTGCTTAAGCCCATATAGTGCCTTGGACAACCTATAAACATGATTAGGATATCTAGGGTCTTCAAACCCGGGAGGTTGATCAACATAGACTAGTTCATTAATAAAGCCATTTAAAAATAAACTTTTCACATCCATTTGATATAGTTTCATTTCATGATGTGATGCATATGCAAGTAGGATACGGATGGCTTCTAATCTTGCAACTGGTGCAAAGGTCTCTCCAAAATCCAAACCTTCAACTTGAGAGAACCCCTTTGCAACTAGTCTTGCCTTGTTCCTCACAACAACACCTTGATCATCTTGCTTGTTGCGGAACACCCACTTTGTTCCAATGACTCTTGCACCTTTTGGTCGCTCTTCAAGAGTCCAAACCTCATTGCGAGTGAAGTTGTTCAACTCTTCATGCATGGCATTGATCCAATCCAGATCTTTAAGAGCTTCTTCTATCTTGGTAGGCTCATAGCAAGAGACAAAAGAGTGATGAGCAATAAATGAAGCAAGTTTTTGAGATCGAGTCATTACACCCTTTGATGGACTTCCTATGATGAGATCTTGTGGATAATCTTGTAGGAGAGGTGTATTTCTTCTATTGCCACTTGAGGAGGAGGTTGTGGAGCATCAACATCTTGTGCTTGTACCACCATTTGCTCATGGGAGATATGAGTATCTTCATTTTCTACTTTTCCATCTTTTTCACCATCTTGTGGCACACTTGATGAAGAAGGTTGATCAATGACTTGTACATCATCTTCATCTTCTTTTGGCTTGTTGTCTCCTACCAGAATATTCTTCATAGCCTCCCTCAATGGTTCATCACCTACATCATCAAGATTCTCATGTGCTCCTTGGGAGCCGTTAGATTCATCAAATTCCACATCATATGTTTCTTCAACCAAGCCAGTGGCATGATTAAATACTCTATATGCTTTGGACTTTGATGAGTAACCAATAAGAAAACTAATATCACAACGTCTTTGGAACTTCCCTAGGTGTTGCCACTTCTTGTAGATGTAGCATTTGCAACCAAACACCCTAAAGAAGGAGACGTCCGGCTTCTTCCCATTGAACAACTCATAAGGTGTCTTGCCAAGGAACTTTTGAAAGAATAGGCGGTTGGATGCATAACATGCGGTGTTGATTGCTTCTGCCCATAGAGCTTCAGGGGTATTGTACTCATCAAGCATAGTTCTTGCAAGAGTGATCAATATCTGGTTCTTCCTCTCAACTACACCATTTTGTTGAGGAGTATAAGTTGCGGATACTTCATGTTTGATTCCAACTTCATCACAATAGGCTTCAATGTTTGTGTTGTCAAACTCTTTGCCATTATCACTTCTAATCTTCTTGAGCTTCACTTCAAATTCATTTTGTGCTCTCTTGGCAAACTTCTTGAAGCCAGATGCAACTTCGGATTTATCATGAAGAAAGAATACCCATGTATACCTTGAATAGTCATCAACAATCACAAGACAATAAAGATTTCCTCCCAAACTCTTGTATGTTGTTGGTCCAAATAAATCCATGTGAAGGAGTTCTAGCACTCTTGTGGTTGACATGAAAGCTTTGGTTGGATGAGTATTTGCAACTTGCTTGTCGGCTTGACATGCACTACAAAGCTTGTCCTTCTCAAACTTCACATCCTTCAACCCTCTCACCAAATCATTCTTCATAAGCTTCTTGAGTGAGCTCATCCCAACATGAGCAAGTCTTCTATGCCATAGCCACCCAAGTGTTGTTTTGGTGAATAGGCAAGTCTTCAAATTTGCATCTTCGGAGGTGAAGTCCACTAGATATAAGTTGTTGTATCTAAATCCATTGAATATCACTTGATTATCATCTACCTTGGATATAACAACCTCCTTCTCGGTGAACAAGCATTGGAAGCCAAGATCACACAATTGTCCAACAGATAGCAAGTTGAAGCTCAATGAAGCAACATAAAGCACATTGGAGATGGAATGATCATTTGATATTGCCACTTTGCCCAATCCTTTAACCTTGCCCTTTGAGTTATCTCCAAATGTTATTCTCTCTTGTCCATCAACCTCTTCATCTAGTGAGGTGAACATATGAGGATCACCGGTCATATGTTGAGTGCAACCACTATCAATAACCCAATGACTTCCACTGGTCTTGTAGTTCACCTACACACAAGAGATTCAAGCTTTAGGAACCCAAACTTGTTGAGGGCCCTTCACCTTCTCAACAAGTGACTTAGCCACCCAAATCTTCTTAGGCCTATTCTTGTTAGGGGGTCCTAAGAACATGACTTTCATCTTTCCACTAGAATCCTTTCTAAGCATGTAGTGAGCATTGAAAGCAAAGGGTCTAGCATGCTTGGGCAAGGGTTGTGGCGGTGGAGTTTGGCACTCATGAGCAAAGTGGCCTTCTTGTCCACACTCAAAACATCTCTTTGGCTTTGGCTTCAGCTTTGATTGTTGTTGTTGAACTTGAGCCTTCTTCTTCTCTACACTTGCCACATATCCAATGCCAGTTCTATCCATCTTCATGATGGTGTTCATGAGTAGCTCACTTTGGAGATGCTTGCCTCTTGCAAACTTGCTCAATCCCACCTTGAGATGCTCTTTCTCCATCTTGAGCTTCTTGTTCTCTTCCTTGAGAACATCATTGTTCTTCTCTTCCTTGAGCTTCTCATTCTCAAGGATCAACTCTTCATCATGATCAAGAGTTTTTAGCACAATGGTGTTGTGGCTTTTTATCTCTTCAAGATCTTTCATGAGCTTTTCATTTGGATTCTTGAGCTTGACATATTCATCATAGTCATTGCACTTAACCACTTTCTTGCCTTTGCCACTAGATCCTTGCTCAATGCTCTCATCAATCAAATCATCACATGATGTAGCTATATCAATCTTAACAACATGGTCAGTAGCATCATGTGGCTCATTTGGTAAAAATTCTTGAGCAATAACAAGAGTATCATAATTGATCTTTAGAGTTGTATATTCATCTTTTAGCTTGTTGTGGCTAGTGATGAGCTCATTGTGCACCCACTCAAGTTTATCATGTTTATCTCTAAGCCTTTCTTAGAAGATTTGAGCTCCTTGAGTTTGGATGATATAGCATCATTTGTTTCTTTAAGTTCAACATTAGCCTTTTCCAATATATCACATTTTGCTAGGAGTGAATCATTTTTAGCATCAAGCTTTTCATTTTTAGCTCTACTCTTTCTAATGATCTTAGGTATTGTCTTAGTATTTTGACAAGATCATCATATGAAGGTGAATCATCATCATCGCTATCGCTATCATTATCACTAGCTTGCTCATCATCACTACTATCATCATTATTAGTTACCTTGCGTTCACCCTTGGCCAAAAGGCATAGGTGTGTAGAGGATGATGGCGATGGTGGTGGATGAAAGATCAATAGCAATGGTGGCCACCTTCTCATTTTCACTATCATCATCGGATGATCCACTAGATGAATCAATGTCCGTGAGCCAATCACCAACGATGTAGGCCTTTCCACTCTTCTTCTTCTTGTGGAAGTCCCTCTTTTTGTCATCTCTCTTCTTGTATGGCTTGTTCTTCTTCTTCTCATCTTCATCTTCGTTACTTGAGTCATCTTTCTTGCCCTTGTTCTTGTTCTTGAACTTGTCTTTCTTGGGCTTGGGGCATTGATGTGCTAGATGACCAAGTTCACCACAATTAAAGCAATCCATTTCGGAGATTGGCTTTCTTCTAGAGCTTGTGAAGAACTTCTTCTTGCCATCAAACTTGATGCCACTCTTGTTTAGCTTCTTTAGCATTTTGGCGGCTTTCTTCACCATGAGAGCAAGATC
This sequence comes from Miscanthus floridulus, assembly GCF_019320115.1. Taxonomy (NCBI): domain Eukaryota; kingdom Viridiplantae; phylum Streptophyta; class Magnoliopsida; order Poales; family Poaceae; genus Miscanthus; species Miscanthus floridulus. The sequence continues at coordinate 77,429,031 of NC_089581.1, forward strand.
TTCATCTTCATCTTCTTCATCACTTGAGCTCTCATACTCAAGTCTTGCTTTGCCCTTATCTTGGCTAGCTTTGAATGCTATGTCCTTCTCTTTCTTCTTGGTAGAGGATGAGCCATCTTGTGGCATGATGTGCATGTACATCTTATGAGCATTGATCTTTCCCAAGATTTGTGTTGGTGTAGCGGTGGAAAGATCACCTTGGTGTAGCACGGTCACAATATGCCCATATTTGTCAATGGGGAGGACACTCAAGATCTTTCTCACAACGTCGGATAGTGACATTTGAGTAAGTCCAAGCCCATTGACTTCCTCTACAAGAACATTCAAACGTGAATACATCTCATTAGCACATTCTTTGGAAAGCATCTCAAATGAATTTAGCTTTTTAATCACAAGATGATAGCGTTCCTCACGCTCACTCTTGGTTCCCTCATGGAGCGCACAAACGTCTGACCATAGTGCATGGGCGTCTTTGTGGTTCCTTATGCGGTTGAACACATCTTTGCAAAGACCTCTAAAGATGGTGTTTCAAGCATTTGCATTCCATTTTTCATAATTAACCTCATCGCCTTGTAAGTGTGTAGCATCCTGAGGTTTTGGGAAGCCTTGTGAGGCGGCTCTAAGAATACCAACGTCTAGAGCTTCTAAGTACGCCTCCATGCGGATTTTCCAATATGGAAAGTCATCTCCCTCAAAGATAGGAGGAGGTCCATCCCTGTGAGATATCTTGCTCTAAGTGATTGAGCTTAAAAATCTGAGCACGAGGCTCCGATACCAATTGAAAGGATCAAGATGCCCAAGAGGGGGGGTGAATTGGGCTAATTCTAAATTTTCTTGCAATAATTAAATACTATGGTTAGCCCAATTAACCCCTTGTGCCTAGAAAAGTGTTTCTATTAATCTAACGCACAATGGACTTGCAACCTATGTTCCAAACTTACTCTAGCATGGCAATTCTATGAATGTAAAGACAAGTATTGAATTGCTCAAAGTAAATGCTCAAAGTAAATAGAGAGAGAGAGAAACGCGACGATGTTTTGCTGAGATATCGGAGAGTCGCCACCCCCCACTAGTCCTCGTTGGAGCACCCGCGCAAGGGTGTAGCTCCCCCTTGATCCGTGCAAGGATCAAGTGCTCTCTACAAGTTGATTCTTTGACACTCCGTCACGGTGAATCACCCAAAACCGCTCACAACTTGAGTTGGGTCACCCACATGCTCCGCCGGGTGATCACCAAGATCCCAATCACCACCAAGCCGTCCAGGTGATGGTGATCACCAAGAGTAACAAGCACGAACTCTTACTTGACCACGCGAAGCCTAATGAGAATGGTGGATGCACACTTTGCTACTCTTGATTCACTAATGAGGCTACTCTCTTGGATTCTCAAATCTCAATCACCTCACTAGGACCTTGCTCTTCTTGGTACTCACAAACGTGTTTCTCAGCTGTTGGAATGAGCAAAAGTGACTCCACACATGAGTGGAGCTTCTATTTATAAGGCAGCCTGAAAAACAAACCGTTATGAGCTTTTGTGGGGTGACCGGACGCTCCGGTCAGTTTAACCCGCACACCAGTGATTAAGTATTGACCGAACGCTGGACACGTTCGATCATCACTGATCGGACGTGTCCGGTCGCATTAAACACTCACCGGAACCTTACTGTACTCGATCGGACGCTGAACCCCCAGGGTTCGGTCGCGTCCGGTCACAGAATTCCTTCTCTAGAACCTTACTGGAGTCGATAGGACGCTGGTCCTCAGCGTCCGGTCACTCGACCACTCAGCGTTCGGTCGCACCGAACGCAATCTCCTTGATCAAATGAACTGACCGGACCCTGCGGCCAGCGTCTGGTCGCACCGGAGCCAGCGTTCGGTCAGCATTTGACCCTCCATTCACTTTCAACTCTTGATTATATGTGAATGAAGTTTCCTCCAAAGGATCATAGGGCTGTTGTGGAGCTACCTAGTGCTAGTTTTAACAAATGTGCACCACACCTAACTCACTAGACTCATCTAGGTCAAGCTACCCGTCCATACCCCCCTTAATAGTACGGTCAAAGGAAAAACAAAGTCCTAAACTACTCTAAGTGTCTCTCCAACTCCTATCGACACTTAGAACTAGTCATCCTTAACCTTGTCGTCCTTCCTTTGAAAACCGAAACGATTTCCATTGTAGGGGCATGACCACCTCGATTGCCCAATTGATCTCCATTACCATAACCTAAATTAATTGTTTCTGCAAAACACACATTAGTCATAGTAATCTTGTATTGTCATTAATCACCGAAACCCAACAAGGGGCCTAGATGCTTTCAGTACCAATTTTTAGAGACGGATATATATCCAGCAGTCTCTGCAAATTGTTTTATTAAAAATAATAATTTTAAATGTGAGAAATCCAAACACAAATTTTCTTGAAAAAGATTTTAAATGAAAAGGTTGCCAAATTACAAAGTTGTATAACTCTTTGAGATATACAGCTTTGGTTTTTGGTCATTCTTCCATATGATGTCGTTTGAAAATTCAAAACTTACTGTGCTGCACCTATTTTTAGGGACAGATGTAGATCTAACAGTCTATACAAATCGATTTTTAGAGGTGGCTCTAAATCTGAAATCCATTTGTAGAGGCGGCTGAATTTAGAGCAGTTTGTAAAGAAAAGGGCATTTGTAGAGGCGGGTGGAAATACCAGGCATCCTCTACAAATACATTTCTAGAGTTGGCTAGCTGAGTGGTCGAGACACTGTTAGCATGATTTGATTGGACATGTTTGGGACCGCTATTAACTCATAATCATCCTATCATGGGGATTTTCTTTCGATTCTTGATTGTGCTAGTTTAAAGTTTTGAAGCGTGGATCAAAAGAATAAAAAATAATCAAAGCTTTTGATGTGATTCTCGTTTTTTATCACCGAGAATCAGACTGTAAGCGAAAACAAAAAGGCCAAAAGGGTGCCTTAGAAACAGAGAATTGTTTTTTTTTCCTTTTATTTATTTACAAGTGCAATCAACGGGCACACGCACAAACTAACCGAAGCTCTTCCAAGTCCCACTGTTCTAACAACCACCTCCCTTCCTGCCGGCCCGGCCGCCTTGTGTCTCCCAATAGACCAGCAACAGCAGCCAAGCAGCTGCAGCACCGAAGCCATCCCATCGCCCTGCGCCCTGCCGTGCAATCGAGGAGAAAGATTTGCAGCGCACAAAGCAAGCAGCTGGATCCGGTGCCGTGGTAGAGTACTGCTACTGCATAAGGGCAGCAGCGACCAGCGAGGGGAGAAGAGGTTGGTAAAATACTTTTTGTAGGATTGCTGATTAGAGTTGTAAGCCCCTTTCTATTCTAGTGGGTTTTCTTAAATTATACAAATTGATGTGAGGCCTGACAGTAGTATAGACCATGAGATGAGGTTGGATTGCTGATTAGTACATCCACCAAATAAACGTTCGCCAGCAAATGTTCTCGGTATTGAGAACGAACTAGGTTTTGGAATTTTGTAGGATGAATAAACCTAAATAAATTCTAGACCTGAGGTGGTTATTAATTAGGAGGTTAGACACTCAACTTTCAGAGAACGTGTTATGATCTCTTTGGATTTCTCACTGCACTACCCGAATCCATTTTCCCCCTGACGATAGGGAAGAGGAAGGGAGGAGAACCCTGAACTGGAAGGCTGGTGGCTCCGTTTTCCAGGCCCCGCTCGTGGAGAACATGGGCCCTCCTCTGTTCATTGCAACGCGACAGGCGGCAGTGTGTCAGAGCTGGCGGCCTGGCTGTTGGCGTTGTGCCGGCTGCCGGCCAGCCGCCCGGTGCTGCCGAGTGTGGATCCAGCAGCTGAGCCAAGAGCCCAAGCCGACACCTCTCCATTTGTTGGAGTTTCGAGGGCAACGACGGCATCTGCAGGTGCGGCCTGGCCCCTCCTGGTGCAGTGCAGTAATATTTTGTTGGATCCCAAAAATTACCGGAGCTATACTTAGGTTCTTTTTTTTGCAATGGTGAAGTATTTTGTTCCCTTGAGGATAGCCTAGTGGAAGGCCAAGCTGCAGCCGACCTTCTGTGACTTGTGTGGTTACTATGTAGATGTTTGTATGACCTGTAACTATAACTTTATGTTAGCTGCTAACTACAGGCTTTATGCTTTCCAGTACGTAGTGTTGAATCAATGTGTGAACTGGCTGCAAACCTGCTTGAATGCTGGAATGATACGCATGAATGTGACATCTATATATATTTTTGAACATCTGTTGCAGATTTCTGTTAAGCACAATCCATGTGTGCATGTATCAGTTTAGTGGTGTGTACATTGGGTTGTATTTTTCGGAACAGAAGGACGAGCCAAATTAAATTTCACGGAATATGAATAGTAGTATTTTTTTTGGCAAGGTGCATTCTGGTTGTGCCAAAGTATGAAGATAAGCAGTGGGGGAGAAAAATTGTACATGATCTTGTACAACCTTTCACTAGTACAGAGGAAAAAATTATAGATGGCTCCCATTTTTAATAGAGACGGACGACTTAGGAAAACGCCTGTAACCTTGGCAGGGAGCACTGTAGCTAACAAACCGTTGTTGTAAATCAATTTTCAAGGGCGGTTCTATTAGGTCAACCATCACTGAAAATATACCTATTTTTAGGGACGGTCGGCTTAAAAGAACCGCCTCTGAAAATAAGATTTTCAAGGACGGTTGCTTATGTCAACCGTCTCTGAAAATGGGTGTCTGCTAGGGGCGGTTTTGTTAAGTCCACCGTCTTTGAAAATCGATTTTCAAGGATGGTTGACTTATTCAACCGTCCTTAAAAATGGTTGTAGCACAAATAAATTCATATCTTTTCCAAATGAAATTGAATGAAGACAAAATTTATATCAAAATTGTAGAGCTCGACGAGATCTAAAACTTTGTAGTTGATAAATTTTTTGTCTAAGATCATTTAGTGTTCCAAATATATAAATTAAGTTCTCTGATTTTGAGTTTCAATTTTTTGAAATTTTCAAATGACCTTAGGTAAAGGCACGCTCTATATCAAAGTTGTAGTGCTCAACGAGATCTAAAACTTTGATAGTTAAAAAATTATCCTTTTAATAGATAGCATCATATGAGTAAACACAAGTGATCGTGTGGTGCAGTGGTAGGGGATAGAACACGCGAGGCAAGAGGTCGTGGGTTCGAATCTTAGCGGCTACACTTGTTCAAAACTAGCGACTAACGAAAGTTAGATCTTGTGAGCTGTGGTCAGCCCTCTGGGGTTCTAGCCACGTTAAAAATATTTTTATTATTTTTAGTAGACTTCTAAATGATTTTTAAAAATTCCTAATTTTTTTAGGAATGGTTGACTGAAGTCAACTGACCTTGAACATCAATTTTTAAGGACGGTTGTTTTAAGAGAACCGTGCATAAAAATTGATTTCTAGGAACTGTTTCAAAACCGTCCCTAAAAATCACTTATTTTTACAATCGGTATTATAGTAGCGGTTTTTTAAACCGACTCTGAAGATCGTTTTTGACCGTTGGTAAAAAATGATTTATGTACTAGTGTTTGGGCATCAGAGGCTTGGAGAAATCCTGATAGATATATATTAACATAAATCGCGTATGGAACAGGAGGATTGGAGCCCAAGCATGGCATATACATATTGCTGGAGGCCAACCACTAATGGAAACTAAAATAGCCCTGTGTGTGTAAAAATCGACAGAAAAATTCGAATCCCGATAGAAAAATATTTTTCTGACGGTGTACCGATAGAAAATAACTGACACGGATAGCTCGATAGTGAAATTCTATTTTTTTGTCGGTTCGCTGTCAGAAACGATTTTTCTATCGCTAATGCACGCATGGGGAAATTACTTTCGTCCAGGTTCACTCCTTTATCCTGTGCAGCCATCCAGACAGAACAAAGACAGGGACCGACACATTAATCGCCGCATTTCCGTGAGTTTTCGTATTTTTCTGTCGGGATTTTCGAAACCGACACATTAATGACTAATTTCCCTATGTGTACCGAAAAAACGCATAGAAAAATTCGTCACACACAGAGCAATTCATGTATCCAGTAGTGAACATATATAGTAGATTATATTCAAATGGGTGATGTTGGATGTGGAGCAGAACTATCAAGTTGTGCCGGATCGGAGCCCTTTGATTGATCATGCACAACACATATATTTGCAATGAGTTTTGCCTTGCATGTCCTTCCTTATGCTTATATCTAAGCGCCTCCTGTTGGATGGCATGTTGCAGAGGTTCGATCATCACTACGGGAATTAGGAGATTTGCCGAGTGCCCCTGGCACTCGGCAATGCCTAAAAAACACTCGGCAAACGACACTCGGTGATTTCTTATCGGCAAACAGACTTTATCGAGTGTTTTTTGTCGGACACTCGGCAAAGACTTTGCCGAGTGCCCAAAATACACTCGGCAAATATTTTTTCAAAAAATAAAAAAAGTCACCACAAACATTTTTTCGAAAAATAAAAAAAGCCACCACCGGCCGGTCTCCGCCGGCCGCCGTCGGTCTCCTCGGTGGCGCCCTTCCCCTACGTCTCACCTCCGCTCCCCAGCTTCACGGCCGCCGCCACGAGCCACCACCGGCCACCACCACCACACCACCACCGCCCACCACCACCACGCCACCACCCGCCACGCCGGGGAAGAGAGGGAGAGGAGAGGGCGGCCGGTGAAAGCTCTAGTTTGGTTTTGGTGAATTAATGAAACCCTAAGTGCTAACCTAGTTTATCAAAGTAATCATGAGATAGGTAGCACACTCCAAGTGATGAAGCAAATGAAGATCATAGCATGATGATGATCAAGTGCTTGAACTTGGAAAGAAGAAAGAGAAAAACAAAAAGCTCAAGGCAAAGGTATAAACCATAGGAGCTATTTTGTTTTGGTGATCAAGACACTTAGAGAGTGTGATCACATTTAGGTTTGATAGCCGTACTATTAAGAGGGGTGAAACTCGTATCGGAATGCAGTTATCAAAGTGCCACTAGATGCTCTAATTCATTGCATATGTATTTAGGATCTAGTGGAGTGCTAACACCCTTGGAAAAATGTTTGTGAAAATATGCTAACACATGTGCACAAGATGATACACTTGGTGGTTGGCACATTTGAGCAAGGGTGAAGAAAATAGAGTCGAAGAGGAGTTAGCCGCACTAGTTATAGAGTGACCGGACGCGTTCGGTATGGTGACCGGACACATCTGGTACTTGGCGACGAACTCCGTGACCGAACGCGTCCAGTCGACACACCGGACATGTTCGGTGTGAATCAGAAAACACCATGTTCGGCAGAGCAATCGATCGGATGCTGGCTGCGTCCCGTCCGGTATGACCGGACGTGTCCGGTCGAGCATGGATGCTTACTGTACTCCACCAGACGCTAAGGCTCAGCTTCTGGTCAGTTTCTAACAGACACATCCGGTCGACCCTGGTGGCTTACTGGACTCGACCAGACTCGGCGGCTCAGTGTCCGGTCAACTGAGTTTGTGCGTCCGGTACGAGCGTTCAGTCGTCGGCAAAATGGGCAGCAACAGCTAGGTTGGTTTGAACTGAACACGTGGCAGTCTGGGAGCTACTGGACACGTCCGGTATGCTGACCGAACACATCCGGTATTCACGACCAGAGCGTCTGATGCTGCGTCTGGTGCATTGTGATCGGAGCATCCGGTCGACGCACAGTCAGCCCGTTTTTTGAGCCAACGGCTCTATTTGATGGGGGCTTCTATTTAAAGCCCAATGGCTAGCTCAAGCTTTCACTCTTGGCCATTTTCATTGACATAGCAACCTTGTGAGCTTAGCCAAAGCCCTCCCACTCATCTCCATCATTGATTCATCATCTTTGTGAGATTGGGAGTGAATCCAAGTGCATTGCTTGAGTGTTTGCATCTAGAGGCACTTGGTGTTCGTGTTTCGCTACGAATTTCACTTGTTACTCTTGGTGGTTGCCGCCACCTAGACGGCTTGGAGCAGCGAGGATCATTGAGCGGAGGGTGGTGATTGTCTCCGGCTCCGATCGTGGTGATTGTAAGGGGTTCTTGACCTTTCCCCGGTGGAGAGCCAAAAGGTACTCTAGTGGATTGCTTGTGGCTTATGCGATCCTCATCTTGTGTTGGTTGTGCGGCACCCTATTGAGGGTTTGGCGTGTGAAGCCAATTAGTGCGTGAACCTCCAAGTGAGTGAATCACCACAACGAGGACTAGCTTGCCGGCAAGCAAGTGAACCTCGGTAAAAAATCATTGTGTTCATCATTGATTCCGAGGTGATTGGTCTTCATTGTTATTCATCCTTGTGATTGATTGGTTTCTTCATCTACACGGCGGTATAACGTTCTTGATCACTCTCTTTATTTTACCGCAAACTAGTTGACAAGCTCTTTAGTGTAGCTAGTTGTGAGAGCTTGCTTGCTTGGTTGGTGTGGCTTTTTAGTTAGCCTTTGAGAGCACACTAACATAGGATAGTGTCATAGCTATTGTGTGAATAGACACTATCTAAACTAGAATTGTGGTAGGTGGTGTCGCAGAACCGACCAATTTATAAGAGTACAAGTACAAGGGCAGCCCGCAAGCGGTCGCACTGTCATACTTGAACCCAAATAAACCCGGTAGTCTGTCGAGTACCACGACGGGTCTCGATAAATGATTTACAACAACCAAGATCGTACAGGATTCAACATACATGCCACATATTACATAAAGTTCAGAGATACATTTCATCATCAGAGTGTGAATAAAAGTTATTACAAACTGAGTTTGATAGAATAAAGCAGAAGCAATTAAGTTCGAAAATAAAGTTTCCACATAGTTTGATACAGTGCCAAGTAGGATCACGGTCCGCAAAAACAAAGATAGGAATTAAAAAAGAAGCCTGCCCAAGGCTTACTCCTCATCCACAGCGGGATAGAAGCAACTCTTGCAATAACCATGATACACAGTGTCATCTGCAACAATGGGAAAATAAACCCTAAGTACGAGAAGGTACTCAGCTAGACTTACCCGTCATGAACCAGAAATAAAATGACTCCACGGATTATGCAAGGCTATATAAGTGGACGTAACTTGACAAAAGTTTGCGTAAAAGGCAACTGACCCATTGTACAATTATGATTCCTTTATCAAGTTAATTATAACTATCCATTTCTAGATTAGCAACTATCCTATGCCAAACATGTGGTATATCATTTAGAAGCATACAATAGTAACCATAGCAGGTATTGTAATTCCATATTCATTTGAACCATCATGTTTCATAACACAGTTACTACGATGTTGGAGCTAGTCAAGTTTCTCACTATCCGGGAGAGACGGCGATTCGAATCGATTTCAACCAGCTGGGAATTTATTCCTAACACAAACCCAGGTCTACCAGCCACGATAGCCTTAGGTCACCTTTGGTACAACTCAGGTACACATTTCATGGGTCCGTACCACGCCGCACAATCTGGAACACTAGATGCCAGGATGTTTAGGCCCAGCCTGCCCTTGGGCTCAGTCTGATTGTTCCCCAGAAGGAGCGCACAACAGAACGGGTCCCGGCCTGAGTTGAATTACTCGGCTTCGTGGTCGGAATGAGTTATCCGGCCAGCTAAGTGAGAGGCATGCGTTCAATCTTGTCAGAAGTTCCAACAATGGTACGGTCCTTGATTGACACAGACAGGGATAGATCCACACCCAAGACCTCCATGTCTTGTTGCTTCTCTATCGATCTCCTGCCCGGTCTTGATTTACTTTTACCCCATGGTTCTGTTCCACGATAGTAGATATAGCCAACCGTGCTCCAGTATCCACCTATCTCTCGCAGGTGACAGGACATCACCCGACTTCTATAGGTCTAAGCATGGCTAAGCATATATTCGATCCTAGACCTATACCGGTTAAAGGTGTAATATCTGGACAAGGAATGTGCATGCACCAAGTGGTTCCATTCAACTCTTATAACCTAATGCATCAATCATAAGTACTTAATTAAACATTGTAAATTACTGGGAGACTTAGAATGCTCCGGGGGTTGCCTCATAGAAAAGAAGTGGGGCGGTGGTCAGGACACTCTGGAAGCTCCTCAGGGATCTGCTCCACGCCTTCAGGAGCTGCGGCTTGCGGATTCTCTTGCGGGTCCCCTTCCTCTGCTTCTTTGAATTCCAGCAACGTTATCTCTTCCTCTGATCCTAGATGCATGAATATGGCATAGTATTACGAATGCATATAAGTTACCAAGTGCATCATGTTTATTGAGTAGGTGCATATCTCTTCTCGATTATTTAATTATCTACTTCCATAATGCATCGATTATACCACAAAATAGCAGCTACTTGTTTCACTCATAATTGGAGTTCTACTAATTCAAATCTAGTGATCCTAGACTTTCTGGAAAGCTTATCAAATTCTCTACAACTTTGTTATTAACCATTTTTACAGTACACATCGTTTTCAACATGCAACTCATTAAACTCCAAAATCTGTCCGGAAACTATTCAATTTGCAAATACAAAGCAACAATACTTCTACTTCATGTAATCAGTCAAAATTTGGCAACATAAAATCTACCAACAGTTTAAGCATACTAAATACATTTAAGATAAAATAATGGTGAAGCCCAAACTATTTATTTAAATGCCTTTATTATTTTACTGAGATATTTAGGTTAAATAAAAAACATATACCAGATGCACTTCATAAATTCTCAAAAATTTACAGTGCCTTGCCAATGCTATCAAAGTACTACTATAACAATTTCATGTCATTTTACCAAGTAGAACATCCTATACAAAAATGACAAGGAAGCAAGGCTTGAAATAGCATAAATGGAAAACCCTATTGAAAAGTGTCAAGCAACATATTTCCTATTTTTCTTAGCATCCTCATGGTACTAGGATTACCTCCAACAAATTTCATAAATTTTGGATTCATAAATAATTTATAAAAATTTACACAAGGATCTTCTAATTATAAAAGAAAAATCTATAACTACAACTCTACACATGCACTCATCTTCAAATTTTTACCAGAGCTCATATATGCTAAGACTAGCTTACCACAAAAAGTTCATAATTTTTGGAGCACAGGAACTCTAGATATAAAATAAACAATTTTGAATGCATTCAAAAGCACATTTCAAATCCCTATTTAAATCTCCAAAAATTTCTACTGTAAATGTCAAGGACATATTTTTCCTAAATACTACACTTCCTAAGGAACACTAACAAATTTATTCCACAATTTTTGAAGCTACCAAACTAAAGATACAAAAATTACAAAACATAGGAAATCTGCATTCAAAATGAACTGGCTTTAAAACATGGAGTCGCTGACCGGTGGGACCCGCTGGTCAGCAGGGCCCACCTGTCAGTGAAACCAAAACAGAGCCGGCGGCGCTGAGCAAGATCGCGTGGCCATGGCTTGTCGACGGTGAGTCCGCCGACGATGACGTCTTCACCGAGCGATCTACGTGACCTAGCGCACCGGGTGAGCTACTCGGTGGAACCTCTCGTCGGGGCTATGTACAGCAGCGGCGCTCATGGCGGAGCGGCGGCGCTGGACGACGGTGCTACGCCGGTGGGGGCTACGGTGGCTCGATCGAACGCTACGCCGAGCATCACCGAGCTGCGGCGGAGCTATCTAGTGCCCTATTGTGGCCTAGGGTGGATGGTGGCGACATGGCCATGGAGATGGGGCTAGTGGCGGAGCTCTGGCGAGGCGTTGCACAGTGTGGTGGCTTACCAAGCTTGAACAGCGTGCACTGGTGGACGCTGTGGGTTGCTGGGGATCTTGTGGTGCTGCTGTGGTGACGAAAAGGCGGCTCGGTGCGAGCTTGCGCGGGCTATGGCGACGGCGGAGGCGGAACGAGCTCGCTGCTGCGCTGCGGCGAGGAGGGAGGAGGCGAAATGCGAAAATGGAGCACTATTGAGTGCGGGCGGACGCTAGAGTGTTGAAGCCGCGGTCAGGCGCGTCGTGGCCTGCACGGTCAGGGCAACGGCAACGCGCGGCCGTCGCCATGGACACGCGGCGCGCAGGCTCTGCCAGTGGTCAGCCACTGAACGGCTTTGTTCAATTCATCAGTTAAGCAAGCCGAGCCTGACAGCGGGTTTTCCTGGCCATTGCACCGCTAATCCGTGGCTCCAAAGTATAAACCGTCTAAACAAAAATCATAGCCCTAGGTACCAGCTTTGACTTTGGTTAAGGGAGTATGCTCTAATTCGCAACAAATAACGAGTAATGTCATCACCAAGATGGGTTTGTCAGGCTGTCAGTCGAACAAAGACTTAGAAATTTTTGTTAAGTATTGAAATGTTAATTTGCTGATTCTTGTGATCCAAATTCAAGCATGTTAGGAGCTGAATCATTCAATGACCCAAAAATAAAAGTTGTTCCTTATGTCAAATACTACAACTTTGCTTTAGTGATCTCCTCCATGCAAGGTCTCTAACACCTAGTTCAACTTTGGTCAAACATGTCACTTTTAAATGATGATACACATCAAAGCATGGCTTAATGACCTTTTTACCCCTAACCATGAATATCAAAGTTGTTCATAATGATACTCTAAACATGTTTAAGCAATTTGTAAGGTCATTCAATCATTTCATGTAGTAGTCACTCATAGGGCTAGCTAGTGTAATCACATGGAGCTTAAATGTTGGTTCATGAAATGTAACCATGAACAAGGTCCTATTTGCTACCCTAGGTGTGGCTACATGTTTGTGTGACTCACATCCACCAAGTACATGTGTCCACTCATGATCATATGCATAGACACATGGAGACAGGAAATAACGAGAAAAGTTGCATATGTTTAAGAAACATGCGATAATAAGCAAACATTGCAGATGTTTCAATCCAATGTTTCAAGTGTCAAAGCTTATATATGAATGCTTTATGATCATGCTCATGCTATGGAAGTCAAGTTATGCAAGGCTAACACCCGAGGTGTTACAACCCCTCCCCCTTATAAAAATCTCATCCCGAGATTTGCAAGACCTACCATTCTTGGAAAAAGGCGGGATAAACTTCTCGTAGATAATCTTCTCTTTCCCACGTAGCATCTTGTTCACTATGATTGTTCCACACCACCTTATAGAACTTAATAATCTTACTCCTTGTCACTCTCTCCATCTCCTCTAATACTCGAATTGGCTTTTCTTCATAGGTCAAATCCGATTGAAGCTGCATGTTGGTGGGTGCAATAGCTTCTTCAGGTACTCAAAGACATTTCTTCAACTGAGACACATGGAACACATTAAATATTGCACTCATCTCTGGTGGAAGTTGTAACTTATACACAACATTTCCTTTTCGTTCCAAAATTTTGTATGGCCCTACATATCTTGGTGAAAGCTTCTTTTTCATCCCAAATCTTTTCACACCTTTCATGGGTGATACTCTCAAGTATACATAGTCACCCACTTCAAAAGTCAGTGGTCTTCTTTTGTCGGCATAACTCTTTTGTCTTGATTGAGCTACCTTCATATGTTATTGGATGATACGTACTTGCTCTTCGGCTTCATTGACAAAGTCAATACCAAAGTATCTCCTTTCACCGGGCTCAATCTAGTTCAAAGGAGTTCTACATTTTCTGCCATACAAGGCTTCAAATGGAGCCATTTTGATACTCGCTTGATAACTGTTGTTATAGGAGAACTCAGCTAAAGGTAACCATTTCTCCCATGAACCTTTTGAAGATATAACACAAGCTCTAAGTAAATCTTCTAGGATTTGGTTCACTCGCTCTGTCTGTCCTGAAGTTTGTGGATGATATGCCGAACTTTTGATTAGCTTGGTTCCCAAAGCCTGGTGTAAGTGCTCCCAGAAATGAGCTATGAATTGTGGTCCTCGATCTGAGATTATAGTCCTAGGTACTCAATGCAGTCTCACGATCTGGGAAACATATAACTCAGAGTATTTCCCCACATGATATGTTGTGTGAACTGGTACAAAATGTGCTGACTTGGTGAGACGGTCAACAATTACCCATATTGAATCGTGGCCTTGTGGCATCATTGGAAGGCCTGTGATAAAGTCCATGCTGATTTCCTCCCATTTCCATCCTGAAATAGGCAATGGCTGAAGTAGTCCCGTAGTTTTCATATGGACAGCTTTTACTCTACTGCAGTTATCACACCTAGCAACATAGGCTGCGATCTCTTTCTTCGTCTTAGTCCACCAAAAACGGGTTTTTAAATCTTGATACATTTTACTACTTCCCGGATGGATGGACAATTTGGACGAGTGAGCTTCAGCTAATATTTGGTTCCTCAGCTCACGGTCTTTTGGTACCACTAGTCGGCCCTCAAACCATAAAACACCTCTTTCGTCCAATCTAAAATGTTTGGTTTCCTGCTCTTGCATTTTTCTCTTGATGTGACTTATTCCTACATCTGTTTGCTGTAGCTCTATGATTTTGCCCTCAAGTGAACAACTGATTGTGATATTGTGTAGTACAGCTAGATGTAACAAGTTGAATCCATCTTCCAACAATGCTTCCACAGTGTTGTAATGGGACTTCCGACTGAGTGCATCAGCTACTACATTAGCTTTACCCAGATGGTAATGCACTTCTAAATTGTAGTCCTTAATCAATTCTAACCATCTTCGTTGTCTCATGTTCAGCACTGGCTGGGTAAAGATATACTTGAGGCTTTTGTGGTTAGTATAGATAGGACATACATTGCCCAACAAGTAATGTCTCCATATCTTTAATGCATGGACAACGGCTGCAAGTTCCAAATCATGTGTAGGGTAGTTGACTTTATGTTTTCTCAATTGCCGAGAAGCATATGCAATTACTCTTCCTTCTTGCATAAGCACACATCCTAAACCTATTCCCGATGCATCACAAAATACATCAAAAGGCTTTTTAATGTCTGGTTGTGCTAGCACAGGTGTTGTAGTCAACAAAGTTCTGAGGGTGTGAAAAGCTGCTTCACATTCTGGTGTCCATTTGTACTTCTCATCTTTCTGTAGTAGTCTAGTCATAGGCTTAGCTATCTTTGAGAAATCTGGAATGAACCGACGATAATATCCTACTAACCCTAGAAAACTCTGAACTTCATGAACCAAAGTTGGGGCTTTCTAATCCATTACCTCTTGTACTTTTGATGGGTCTACAGAGATTCCATCTCTTGATAAGATGTGACCTAAGAAAGGTACTTTGCTCATCCAAAATTCACACTTGCTAAATTTCGCATATAGCTTATGCTCCCTCAATCTGGATAGGACAATCCTCAGATGCTCTTCATGATCTAACTCATTTTTTGAATAAATCAATATATCATCGATAAACACGACCACAAACTTGTCAAGTTTGGGCATGAATACCGAGTTCATCAGGTACATGAAGTAGGCTGGAGCATTTGTTAGTCCGAAAGACATAACCAAATACTCGTATAAGCCGTACCTAGTAGAGAAAGCAGTTTTAGGTATATCCTCCAGTCTGATCTTTATCTGATGATAGCCTGATCTCAAGTCAATTTTGGAGAATACCTTTGCCTTCGCTAGCTGATCGAATAAGATGTCAATGCGGGGCAACGGATATTTGTTCTTGATGGTCACCGCATTGAGTGGTCTGTAATCTACACACATTCTCAGTGACTTATCCTTCTTTTTCACAAACAAGGCTGGACATCCCCACGGAGATGAGCTAGGTTGGATAAGACCCTTGTCCAATAGATCTTGCAATTGAACCTTAAGTTCCGCTAACTCATTGGGTGGCATTCTATAGGGCCTTCTGGATATGGGTGCCGTACCTGGCACTAACTCGATCTTAAATTCCACGTCCCTATCTGGGGGTAGACCTGGTAATTCCTCAGGAAATACATCCAGAAAATCACAAACCACGGGGATATCACATATTGTGGTGGTTTGGATAGCACAGGCTAAATGTTGGGGTTCAAAATCGCGGGAGAGTGGTACTAGAAAAGCATTCCCTCCCGTGGGTTCTCTCAACATAATAGTGTGGGTGCTAGTGTCAATAAGAACACCATGATCCTTCATCCAATTCATGCCTAAGATTACACTTATCGATAACCCAGGCAATATTATCAAATCTGTTGTGTACTCCCTCCCTTGTATGGAGATGAGCACATTTTTTACTATCTTTTTGGTAATAATAGTTCCTCCTGCTGAACTTATGTTAAAACCCCCTTTGCTTACTTCAATTATTTCTTGATCATGTCTAGATGCAAATGCTTGACTCATAAATGAATGAGAAGCTCCTGAATCAAATAAAACAACAGCGGGATGCTTGTTGACGAGAAACATACCAGCCGTGACAACTTCTCCAGCGGGCACTTCCTCCACAGCGGTATAATGCACTTGTCCCTGACGTGCCCTGGCATTCGCCTGTCTCTAATTGTTCTGATTCTGGTTGCTATTCTTCTTGGGGTGGGGGCATTCCTTGGACCAATGACCTAGTTGGTTGCAGTTGAAACATGGTTGATTACTTCTGAATCCGGTGGAGCTGTCCTAACTGCCATTTCCTTTTGGTAAGGCAATAGTAAACACCTTACGGAATGGTTTCTGTGGCCTATTATTCTGAGCTTTCGGTGGTGGAGGCCTAAACTTGGGTGCAGGTGGACGGAATTGTGGCCTAGCTGTGATAGGTGCTTTTGACTGGAAGGATCCGGATGCACTGGCCTCATATGCCCTCTTGCGACCCTTAGCAACTGCAAGCATGTTGTTGTGGTTTTCTTGGGTCAAGGCATCACTAATAAACTCATTGTACGTTGCACACCTAGAATTTGCCATAGTCTTCATAAGTTTAGTACCCAGACCTCGCTTGAAACTCTCTATCTTTTTCTCTTCAGTATCCACGAAACTTGGAGCATATCTGGACAAGTTGTTGAATGCGTGCATATATTCAGTGAGTGACTTTGTTCCTTGAGTGAGCCTCATAAATTCGGCGGCTTTCATGCACATCAGGCCCGGGGGAATATGGTGTCCCCTAAAAGCTAGCTTGAACTATTCCCAGGTCACTCGTGCATTAGCAGGTAGAGACGACAGGAAGTGCATCCGCTAGATTCCTGCTGGTCCTTGTAGCTGATGAGAAGCATACTCCGCTTTCAGGTGCTCCGTGACCCTCAGTAGACGAAATTTCTGCTCAATGATATTTAGCCACTCGTCATCCTGTAGTGGTTCCTCAGCCACCTTAAAGATTGAAGGCTTTGTGTCCAGAAACTCCTTGAATGTACTATGCTGATTTGGTTCGGCCCCTGGTTGATGTGGGTGGCCACGAGCAGTGTTTTGCGCGATAAGGCACAAAGCTTCCTCCATTGTCCTCTGGCTCCCCAGGAACTAGGTAAAGAACTCCTGAGCAGAAGACGGCGGTGGGGGTGGCAAGTCGTCATGGTTGCCATCCTGGCTACCACCAGCTCCAGCACGGGTGCGCGTCATCTGCAAAGTTGCCACAATAAGCGATTATTGGTTGATGCCAAGAGATTGCAGATGAACCATAATCATGCCAAACTAAAATTACTGGGGAAAATTCTCAAAATCACAATAAAAATAGAGGCATAACAATTCATTCTCGCAACATGACATCCCCAATTTGACCACTCATCGCGCTCCCAACGCATGCAAATTTAAATCATGATTACCAACAAAGGACTGGAATTGCATTGATGTTCAACCCAACGTGCGATAGTCATACGATTAACAACATTACATGATAGTCAGATTACTAATGCCAAATTCGAACTACTGGTCCATTACATGAATAAAGGTGATACATTAGACCTTCCACTAAGTACTAAGCGATCTAATCCTCATCATGATCAATATATGGGTCAGACGTAGGATCATCTCCTTCCTTAGGCTCCACTCCTTCTTCAGGCTCCACTTCTTCTTCTTCCTCGTCCTCTTCTAGATCCATCTCAGTGGCTCCAGGCGGAACATAAGGGTGGAGCTGATTGTTCAGCAGATGAACCTCCTCATGTAGGTTATCATTGTATTCTTCCGCATTGGCCAGCTGCTGCCCCATCTCGAACTATCGAGCTCTCAGAACATCTTCCCTGGACTAGGCTGCATTCCTTTGGTGAGTTAACCAAGTCATTTCTAGAGTGAGCCTCTCAATCTCGGTGTCATGCTCCCTTTGAAGCTGACGTCGGTCCTTGCGGGCATGACCAAGAGCACCAGACACACATCTGAGGCTACCTTCTACTCCATCTAACACTCTCATCACTACGAACATGGCGCTCATGGAAGGGTTATCACTGTTCTACCCTTCTGCTGCACCAATCTCCAAAGATCTTCCTCTTGCCTGCTGCCATGAGTCAGTGGAGGGGTTGCCCCTTAGAAAGACTCCTACCAAAGCGGCTGATAGCTCCTGAGGAAAACGATCCATGATGTCCCTCAGGATCCCAAAGGCTGCCCTGCCAGCTGCTTCTTCAACAGTCCTGCCAGTTGACTCATAACACCAGCCTGTCCACTCAGAATCGTCACCTCAGGGACGAACAACGGCCTCCACAGTAACCAAGAGACCTTCTCCCAACTGCTCATTCGCCCAGAAGTAGCAGGGTTCCATTCCGTCAGGATAGCCTACATAGCTAAGCACTCTCCATAAGAGTGTAGGCATCCCGAACTCTCCAAGGAACGTGTGATGTTGATGGGTACATGGAGCAAACTAACAGCTGGGAGCTCTGCCTCTGGTGGACTTGCGAGTAGTCTACTTGGTGCGTGCCATCTGCACCATTAACATGTACCCCTTGTGAGACAATGCCATAATGGATAAGAGTTACATAACCGAGTAAGAATTTTATAAGGGGAGGAACAATGTAATTATGTGAATGGTAATTAACATGATGCATGCTCGTGCCATACGTCCTCACAAACTTAGGAAAAATTTGTTTCTAATGGTAGACACGGTGGCATACATACGTTCTCTCATAAATAGCGTAACTAGTCGAGCTACACGTTTCGTTGTTAGCGTACCTACATAAAATTCCATTTCAGCCCTAAACCCATAATGAAATATGCAGAATGTAGTTGTAAATACTTTCATATATGTATACCCATACATATACTTCCGTATCAAGCTACCCAACAATAATTTAAACCCACAATTAAATACATACCATATACACATGCAGGCATGCGTACATAGCCATATCAAAGCTAACTCTCTCCGACCGCATGCTTACCTCTTGCGGTCATACACTCATCATCTTACCTTGGCGTAGAGGCATTTGATCCATACATTACCACTCAAGTGAATGGCATCCATACAATAGCATGCCGTATGGACGACGAAGTAAAAACCCCCCATGTTAGTACTTAAATAGCCACCTAATAGTCCTTAATTTGGGCATAAAGAAAGTGATCATTGGCACACTTTAGATTTCAAATACCTTTTATATAACTATTAGTTGCTCAAGAAGGGTTTTTGGAAAACAAAAACTTTTGTTTTAAATACACTTGTGACAATTAACGTTGAATCTTGCTCTGATGCCAGTTGTCGCAGAACCGACCAATTTATAAGAGTAGAAGTACAAGGGTAGCCCGCAAGCGATCGCACTGTCATACTTGAACCCAGTAGTCCGTCGAGTACCACAATGGGTCTTGATAAACGATTTACAACAACCAAGATCATATAGGATTCAACATACATGCCACATATTACATAAAGTTCATAGATACATTTCATCATCAGAGTGCGAATAAAAGTTATTACAAACTAAGTTTGATAGAATAAAGTGGAAGCAATTAAGTTCGAAAATAAAGTTTCCACATAGTTTGATACAGTGCCAAGTAGGATCACGGTCCGCAAAAGCAAAGATAGGAATTAATAAAGAAGCCTGCCCAAGGCTTACTCCTCATCCATAGCGGGATAGAAGCAACTCTTGCAATAACCATGATACACAGTGCCATCTGCAATAATGGGAAAATAAACCCTGAGTACGAGAAGGTACTCAGCTAGACTTACCCGTCATGAACCAGAAATAAAATGACTCCACGGATTATGCAAGGCTGTATAAGTGGACGTAACTTGACAACAGTTTGTGTAAAAGGCAACTGACCCATTGTACAATTATGATTCCTTTATCAAGTTAATTATAACTATCCATTTCTAGATTAGCAACTATCCTATGCCAAACATGTGGTATATCATTTAGAAGCATACAATAGTAACCATAGCAGGTATTGTAATTCCATATTCATTCGAACCATCATGTTTCATAACACAGTTACTACGATGTTGGAGCTAGTCAAGTTTCTCACTATCCGGGAGAGATGGCGATTCGAATCGATTTCAACCAGTTGGGAATTTATTCCTAACACAAACCTAGGTCTACCAGCCACGATAGCCTTAGGTCACCTTTGGTACAACTCAGGTACACATTTCATGGGTCCATACCGCGCCGCACAATCTGGAACACTAGATGCCAGGATGTTCAGGCCCAGCCTGCCCTTGGGCTCAGTCTGATCGTTCCTCGAAAGGAGCACACAACAGAACGGGTCCTGGCCTGAGTTGAATTACTCAGCTTCGCGGTCGGAACGAGTTATCCGGCCAGCTAAGTGAGAGGCATGCGTTCAATCTTGTCAGAAGTTCCAACAATGGTACGGTCCTTGATCAACACAGACGGGGATAGATCCACACCCAAGACCTCCATGTCTTGTTGCTTCTCTATCGATCTCCCACCTGGTCTTGATTTACTTTTACCCCATGGTTCTGTTCCACGATAGCAGATATAGCCAACCGTGCTCCGGTATCCACCTATCTCTCGCAGGTGACAGGACATCACCCGACTTCTACCGGTCTAAGCATGGCTAAGCATATATTCGATCCTAGACCTATACCAGTTAAAGGTGTAATATCTGGACAAGGAATGTGCATGCACCAAGTGGTTCCATTGGACAAGGAATGTGGATGCACCAAGTGGTTCCATTCAACTCTTATAACCTAATGCATCAATCATAAGTACTTAATTAAACATTGTAAATTACTAGGAGACTTAGAATGCTCCGGGGGTTGCCTCGCAGAAAAGAAGTGGGGCGGTGGTCAGGACACTCTGGAAGCTCCTCAGGGATCTGCTCCACGCCTTCGGGAGCTGTGGCTTGCGGATTCTCCTGCGGGTCCCCTTCCTCTGCTTCTTCGAATTCCAGCAACGTTATCTCTTCCTCCGATCCTAGATGCATGAATATGGCATAGTATTATGAATGCATATAAGTTACCAAGTGCATCTTGTTTATTGAGTAGGTGCATATCTCTTCTCGATTATTTAATTATCTACTTCCATAATGCATCGATTATACCACAAAATAGCAGCTACTTGTTTCACTCATAACTGGAGTTCTACTAATCCAAATCCAGTGATCCTGGACTTTCTGGAAAGCTTATCAAATTATCTACAACTTTGTTATTAACCATTTTTACAGTACACATCGTTTTCAACATGCAACTCATCAAACTCCAGAATCTGTCCAGAAACTATTCAATTTGCAAATACAAAGCAACAATACTTCTACTTCATGTAATCAGTCAAAATTTGACAACATAAAATCTACCAACAGTTTAAGCATACTAAATACATTTAAGATAAAATAATGGTGAAGCCCAAACTATTTATTTAAATGCCTTTATTATTTTACTGAGATATTTAAGTTAAATAATAAACATATACCAGATGCACTTCATAAATTCTCAACAATTTACAGTGCCTTGCTAATGCTATCAAAGGACTACTATAAAAATTTCATGTCATTTTACCAAGTAGAACATCCTATACAAAAATGACAAGGAAGCAACGCTTGAAATAGCATAAATGGAAAAACCCTATTGAAAAGTGTCAAGCAACAGATTTCCTATTTTTCTCAGCATCCTCATGGTACTAGGATTACCTCCAACAAATTTCATAAATTTTGGATTCATAAATAATTTATAAAAAATTTACACAAGGATCTTCTAATTATAAAAGAAAAATCTATAACTACAACTCTACACATGCACTCATATTCAAATTTTTACCAGAGCTCATATATGCTAAGACTAGCTTACCACAAAAATTTCATAATTTTTGGAGCACAGGAACTCTAGATATAAAATAAACAAATTTGAATGCATTCAAAAGCACATTTCAAATCCCTATTTAAATCTCCAAAAATTTCTACTGTAAATGTCAAGGACATATTTTTCCTAAATACTACACTTCCTAAGGAACACTAAAAAATTTATTCCACAATTTTTGAAGCTACCAAACTGAAGATACAAAAATTTCAAAACATAGGAAATCTGCATTCAAAATGAATTAGCTTTAAAACATGGAGTCGCTGACCGGTGGGACCCGCTGGTCAGCAGGGCCCACCTGTCAGTGAAACCAAAACAGAGCCGGCGGCGCTGAGCAAGATTGCGCAGCCATGGCTCGTCGACGGCGAGTCCACCGGCGGTGACGTCTTCACCGAGCGACCTACGTGACCTAGCGCACCGGGTGAGCTACTCGGTGGAACCTCTCATCGGGGCTATGTACAGCGGCGGCGCTCATGGCGGAGCGGCGGCGCTAGACGACGGCGCTACGCCGGTGGGGGCTACGACGACTCGATCGAACGCTACGCCGAGCATCACCGAGCTGTGGCGGAGCTATCTAGCGCCCTATTGTGGCCTAGGGTGGACGGTGGCGACGTGGCCACAGAGATGGGGCTAGTGGTAGAGCTCCGGCGAGGCGTTGCACGGCGCGGTGGCTTACCAAGCTTGAACAGCGTGCACTGGTGGACGCTATGGGTTGCTAGGGATCTTGTGGTGCTGCTGTGGTGACGAAAAGGTGGCTCGGTGCGAGCTTGCGCGGGCTATGGCGACTACGGAGGCGGAACGAGCTCGCTGCTGCGCTACGGCGAGGAGGGAGGAGGCGAAATGCGAAAACGGAGCGCTGTTGAGTGCGAGCGGACGCTAGAGTGTTGAAGCCACGCTCAAGCGCGTCGTGGCCTGCGCGGTCAGGGCAACGGCGACGCACGGCCGTCACCACGGACACGCGGCGCGCAGGCTCTGCCGGTGGTTGGCCACTAAATGGCTTCGTTCAGTTCATCAGTTAAGCAAGCCGAGCCTGACAGCGGGTTTTCCCGACCATTGCACCGCTAATCTGTGGCTCCAAAGTATAAACCGTCTAAACAAAAATCATAGCCCTAGGTACCAGCTTCGACTTTGGTTAAGGGAGTATGCTCTAATTCGCAACAAATAATGAGTAATGTCATCACCAAGATAGGTTTGTCAGGCTGTCAGTCGAACAAAGACTTAGAAATTTTTGTTAAGTATTGAAATGTTAATTTGCTGATTCTTGTGATCCAAATTCAAGCATGTTAGGAGCTGAATCATTCAATGACCCAAAAATAAAAATTGTTCCTTATGTCAAATACTACAACTTTGCTTTAGTGATCTCCTCCATGCAAGGTCTCTAACACCTAGTTCAACTTTGGTCAAACATGTCACTTTTAAATGATGATACACATCAAAGCATGGCTTAATGACCTTTTTACCCCTAACCATGAATATCAAAGTTGTTCATAATGATACTCTAAACATGTTTAAGAAATTTGCAAGGTCATTCAATCATTTCATGTAGTAGTCACTCATAGGGCTAGCTAGTGTAATCACATGGAGCTTAAATGTTGGTTCATGAAATGTAACCATGAACAAGGTCCTATTTGCTACCCTAGGTGTGGCTACATGTTTGTGTGACTCACATCCACCAAGTACATGTGTCCACTCATGATCATATGCATAGACACATGGAGACAGGAAATAACGAGAAAAGTTGCATATGTTTAAGAAACATGCGATAATAAGCAAACGTTGCAGATGTTTCAATCCAATGTTTCAAGTGTCAAAGCTTATATATGAATGCTTTATGATCATGCTCATGCTATGCAAGTCAAGTTATGCAAGGCTAACACCCGAGGTGTTACAGGTGGCTTGCATTTTGAGTAGGCTAGCGCAACACTTGCTTTGCCTCATAATTGTCTAACCATTTTGTTAAGTGTTGTTGTAGAAATTTTTATTAGGCTATTCACCCCCCTCTAGCCATTAGGACCTTTCAAGTGGTATTAGAGCCAAGGTCACCGTTATTTGAGGCTTAACAACCTTTGGTGTTAAAATGGCTCAAATCAACAACACCAAGAATCCACCCCAATTTGATGGCTCCAACTATCCCTATTGGAAGGCCAAGATGACAACTTATATCAAGTCAATAATAGGAAGGTTTGGAAGGTGGTAGAAACAAAAATTGAGATTGAAGATCCGGAGAATCCCACCGCGGCCGAAGAAGTACTTCTCCAAAACAATGACATTGCTCTAAGTACTATTCATGATGCAATTGATGAAAGAACATTTGGGCAAGTCAAAATATTGAGATGGCTCATGAGGCATGGAAGAAGTTGGAAGAATCATTTGAGGGCACTCAAGCCGTAAAGGGTGCTAAGGCATATATCCTTAAAGAGAAGTTTGCAAGCTTCAAGCTGAAGGAGGATGAGAGTGTGCCAGAGATGTTCCATAGGCTTCAAGTGCTTATCAATGATCTCAAAGCACTTGGAGAAGAAGTAAAGGACAAGGACGTCTCCCACAAGTTCTTGAGATGCTTACCTTCAAGATTTGGTACATTGGTCACCATTCTAGTGAGAAGCGGTTTGGACACCATGACACCAAACCAAGTATTGGGAGATATAATGACCGATGATACTTATAGAGATGATGATGAGAAGGAAGAAAAGAAGGAGAAGAAGGATGACAAGAAGGATGATAAGAAGAAGAGCGTGGCATTCAAGGCCACATCATCCAAGGGCAAAGCTAAGCAAGAGACATCAAGTGAAGAAGATGAATCTTGGGATGATGATGATGATGAAAAGATGGCTCTCTTTGTAAAGAGATTTTGCAAGTTCATGGTGAAGAAGGGATATCGTGCTAGAAGAAAGAAGTCTTCATCCAAGAACAAAGAAGAGTCAAGAAGGTGCTTCAAGTGTGGAAGCAAGGATCATCTTGTTGCTCAATGCCCATATAATAGTGACAATGATGATGACAACAAGAAGAACAAGAAGAAGGACAAGAAGGAAAGAAAGAGAAGAAAGAGGCATGCGTCAATCTTGTCAGAAGTTCCAACAATGGTACGGTCCTTGATCAACACAGACGGGGATAGATCCACACCCAAGACCTCCATGTCTTGTTGCTTCTCTATCGATCTCCCACCTGGTCTTGATTTACTTTTACCCCATGGTTCTGTTCCACGATAGCAGATATAGCCAACCGTGCTCCGGTATCCACCTATCTCTCGCAGGTGACAGGACATCACCCGACTTCTACCGGTCTAAGCATGGCTAAGCATATATTCGATCCTAGACCTATACCAGTTAAAGGTGTAATATCTGGACAAGGAATGTGCATGCACCAAGTGGTTCCATTGGACAAGGAATGTGGATGCACCAAGTGGTTCCATTCAACTCTTATAACCTAATGCATCAATCATAAGTACTTAATTAAACATTGTAAATTACTAGGAGACTTAGAATGCTCCGGGGGTTGCCTCGCAGAAAAGAAGTGGGGCGGTGGTCAGGACACTCTGGAAGCTCCTCAGGGATCTGCTCCACGCCTTCGGGAGCTGTGGCTTGCGGATTCTCCTGCGGGTCCCCTTCCTCTGCTTCTTCGAATTCCAGCAACGTTATCTCTTCCTCCGATCCTAGATGCATGAATATGGCATAGTATTATGAATGCATATAAGTTACCAAGTGCATCTTGTTTATTGAGTAGGTGCATATCTCTTCTCGATTATTTAATTATCTACTTCCATAATGCATCGATTATACCACAAAATAGCAGCTACTTGTTTCACTCATAACTGGAGTTCTACTAATCCAAATCCAGTGATCCTGGACTTTCTGGAAAGCTTATCAAATTATCTACAACTTTGTTATTAACCATTTTTACAGTACACATCGTTTTCAACATGCAACTCATCAAACTCCAGAATCTGTCCAGAAACTATTCAATTTGCAAATACAAAGCAACAATACTTCTACTTCATGTAATCAGTCAAAATTTGACAACATAAAATCTACCAACAGTTTAAGCATACTAAATACATTTAAGATAAAATAATGGTGAAGCCCAAACTATTTATTTAAATGCCTTTATTATTTTACTGAGATATTTAAGTTAAATAATAAACATATACCAGATGCACTTCATAAATTCTCAACAATTTACAGTGCCTTGCTAATGCTATCAAAGGACTACTATAAAAATTTCATGTCATTTTACCAAGTAGAACATCCTATACAAAAATGACAAGGAAGCAACGCTTGAAATAGCATAAATGGAAAAACCCTATTGAAAAGTGTCAAGCAACAGATTTCCTATTTTTCTCAGCATCCTCATGGTACTAGGATTACCTCCAACAAATTTCATAAATTTTGGATTCATAAATAATTTATAAAAAATTTACACAAGGATCTTCTAATTATAAAAGAAAAATCTATAACTACAACTCTACACATGCACTCATATTCAAATTTTTACCAGAGCTCATATATGCTAAGACTAGCTTACCACAAAAATTTCATAATTTTTGGAGCACAGGAACTCTAGATATAAAATAAACAAATTTGAATGCATTCAAAAGCACATTTCAAATCCCTATTTAAATCTCCAAAAATTTCTACTGTAAATGTCAAGGACATATTTTTCCTAAATACTACACTTCCTAAGGAACACTAAAAAATTTATTCCACAATTTTTGAAGCTACCAAACTGAAGATACAAAAATTTCAAAACATAGGAAATCTGCATTCAAAATGAATTAGCTTTAAAACATGGAGTCGCTGACCGGTGGGACCCGCTGGTCAGCAGGGCCCACCTGTCAGTGAAACCAAAACAGAGCCGGCGGCGCTGAGCAAGATTGCGCAGCCATGGCTCGTCGACGGCGAGTCCACCGGCGGTGACGTCTTCACCGAGCGACCTACGTGACCTAGCGCACCGGGTGAGCTACTCGGTGGAACCTCTCATCGGGGCTATGTACAGCGGCGGCGCTCATGGCGGAGCGGCGGCGCTAGACGACGGCGCTACGCCGGTGGGGGCTACGACGACTCGATCGAACGCTACGCCGAGCATCACCGAGCTGTGGCGGAGCTATCTAGCGCCCTATTGTGGCCTAGGGTGGACGGTGGCGACGTGGCCACAGAGATGGGGCTAGTGGTAGAGCTCCGGCGAGGCGTTGCACGGCGCGGTGGCTTACCAAGCTTGAACAGCGTGCACTGGTGGACGCTATGGGTTGCTAGGGATCTTGTGGTGCTGCTGTGGTGACGAAAAGGTGGCTCGGTGCGAGCTTGCGCGGGCTATGGCGACTACGGAGGCGGAACGAGCTCGCTGCTGCGCTACGGCGAGGAGGGAGGAGGCGAAATGCGAAAACGGAGCGCTGTTGAGTGCGAGCGGACGCTAGAGTGTTGAAGCCACGCTCAAGCGCGTCGTGGCCTGCGCGGTCAGGGCAACGGCGACGCACGGCCGTCACCACGGACACGCGGCGCGCAGGCTCTGCCGGTGGTTGGCCACTAAATGGCTTCGTTCAGTTCATCAGTTAAGCAAGCCGAGCCTGACAGCGGGTTTTCCCGACCATTGCACCGCTAATCTGTGGCTCCAAAGTATAAACCGTCTAAACAAAAATCATAGCCCTAGGTACCAGCTTCGACTTTGGTTAAGGGAGTATGCTCTAATTCGCAACAAATAATGAGTAATGTCATCACCAAGATAGGTTTGTCAGGCTGTCAGTCGAACAAAGACTTAGAAATTTTTGTTAAGTATTGAAATGTTAATTTGCTGATTCTTGTGATCCAAATTCAAGCATGTTAGGAGCTGAATCATTCAATGACCCAAAAATAAAAATTGTTCCTTATGTCAAATACTACAACTTTGCTTTAGTGATCTCCTCCATGCAAGGTCTCTAACACCTAGTTCAACTTTGGTCAAACATGTCACTTTTAAATGATGATACACATCAAAGCATGGCTTA
Source organism: Miscanthus floridulus (assembly GCF_019320115.1). Taxonomy (NCBI): domain Eukaryota; kingdom Viridiplantae; phylum Streptophyta; class Magnoliopsida; order Poales; family Poaceae; genus Miscanthus; species Miscanthus floridulus. The sequence goes on from NC_089581.1 coordinate 77,456,991, forward strand.
ATGACCTTTTTACCCCTAACCATGAATATCAAAGTTGTTCATAATGATACTCTAAACATGTTTAAGAAATTTGCAAGGTCATTCAATCATTTCATGTAGTAGTCACTCATAGGGCTAGCTAGTGTAATCACATGGAGCTTAAATGTTGGTTCATGAAATGTAACCATGAACAAGGTCCTATTTGCTACCCTAGGTGTGGCTACATGTTTGTGTGACTCACATCCACCAAGTACATGTGTCCACTCATGATCATATGCATAGACACATGGAGACAGGAAATAACGAGAAAAGTTGCATATGTTTAAGAAACATGCGATAATAAGCAAACGTTGCAGATGTTTCAATCCAATGTTTCAAGTGTCAAAGCTTATATATGAATGCTTTATGATCATGCTCATGCTATGCAAGTCAAGTTATGCAAGGCTAACACCCGAGGTGTTACAGGTGGCTTGCATTTTGAGTAGGCTAGCGCAACACTTGCTTTGCCTCATAATTGTCTAACCATTTTGTTAAGTGTTGTTGTAGAAATTTTTATTAGGCTATTCACCCCCCTCTAGCCATTAGGACCTTTCAAGTGGTATTAGAGCCAAGGTCACCGTTATTTGAGGCTTAACAACCTTTGGTGTTAAAATGGCTCAAATCAACAACACCAAGAATCCACCCCAATTTGATGGCTCCAACTATCCCTATTGGAAGGCCAAGATGACAACTTATATCAAGTCAATAATAGGAAGGTTTGGAAGGTGGTAGAAACAAAAATTGAGATTGAAGATCCGGAGAATCCCACCGCGGCCGAAGAAGTACTTCTCCAAAACAATGACATTGCTCTAAGTACTATTCATGATGCAATTGATGAAAGAACATTTGGGCAAGTCAAAAATATTGAGATGGCTCATGAGGCATGGAAGAAGTTGGAAGAATCATTTGAGGGCACTCAAGCCGTAAAGGGTGCTAAGGCATATATCCTTAAAGAGAAGTTTGCAAGCTTCAAGCTGAAGGAGGATGAGAGTGTGCCAGAGATGTTCCATAGGCTTCAAGTGCTTATCAATGATCTCAAAGCACTTGGAGAAGAAGTAAAGGACAAGGACGTCTCCCACAAGTTCTTGAGATGCTTACCTTCAAGATTTGGTACATTGGTCACCATTCTAGTGAGAAGCGGTTTGGACACCATGACACCAAACCAAGTATTGGGAGATATAATGACCGATGATACTTATAGAGATGATGATGAGAAGGAAGAAAAGAAGGAGAAGAAGGATGACAAGAAGGATGATAAGAAGAAGAGCGTGGCATTCAAGGCCACATCATCCAAGGGCAAAGCTAAGCAAGAGACATCAAGTGAAGAAGATGAATCTTGGGATGATGATGATGATGAAAAGATGGCTCTCTTTGTAAAGAGATTTTGCAAGTTCATGGTGAAGAAGGGATATCGTGCTAGAAGAAAGAAGTCTTCATCCAAGAACAAAGAAGAGTCAAGAAGGTGCTTCAAGTGTGGAAGCAAGGATCATCTTGTTGCTCAATGCCCATATAATAGTGACAATGATGATGACAACAAGAAGAACAAGAAGAAGGACAAGAAGGAAAAGAAAGAGAAGAAGGACAAGATGGCATTCAAGAAGAAGAAGGGTGGTTCATATGTAGTCACTTGGGATAGTGATACTTCCTCAAGTAATGATGATGATGATAGTGATGATAACAAGACCACCAAGAAGAAGGTTCTTGCAAGCATTGCTATAAATGAGAAGCCTTCTCTCTTTGAATCTTCATCATGCTTCATGGCTAAGGCCACTAAGGTACAATCTTGTGATGATGAATGTGATGAAGAACATGATGATGAAAATGATAGTGATAGTGATAATGATGAACCCACTAAAGATGAATTATTTGACATGCTAGAAGATGCAAAAGAACACTTTGACATCAAGAGAAGAGAATGCAAAAGGTTGCGTAAGGAACTAATAGCCCTTAAGCAAGCCTTTGATGAGCTCAATGCATCTCATGAGAGGCTAGAGGAAGCCAATGAGAAGCTTGGCAAAGCTCAGAAAAAGCTTGAAAAGGCTCATTCATCTTTGCTTGATGAGCAAAATAAAAAGAAGCATGTTGAAACTTGCAATGTAGGTTTAACTTGTTATATAATTGATGAATCACTATCTATGCCTATCATGGTTGCTCCTACTAACCCTTCTTGTAGTACTTCTACTTCTACCTCATCTAGTAGTGATTGTTTCACTTGTGATGCCTCACTAGTGGTTGAGAATGAGAACCTCAAGAAGGAGGTCACTAAGCTCACTCACACCTTAGCTAAGGCTTATGGTGGTGAGGACCGCTTGCTTATGTGCTTGGGTAGCCAAAGAGCTTCTCTCTACAAAGAGGGATTGGGCTATACCCCCAAGAAAGGCAAAGCGGCCTTTGCTCCTCACAAGACTAGTTTTGTGAAGAATAATGGTCGGTTTTGCACTAGTTGCAAGCAAGTGGGTCACAAAGAGCAAGAATGCAAAAACAAGAGCAAAAATGCTAATGTATCCTCCATTAAGCTTGATTCATGCTATATGCTCACAAGGGGTACAAATGGTGTAAAGGCTAAGTTCATTGGTAAACCATGGATGGGCTCAAAGAAGAAAGCCATTTGGGTACCAAAGAGCTTAGTGACTAACATTCAAGGACCCAAGCAAGTTTGGGTACCTAAAAAGAATTGATCTTCTTTTGTAGGTCAATTACAAAGCCAGAGGAAGGCATTGGGTTCTTGATAGTGGGTGCACTCAACACATGACTGGTGATGCAAGAATGTTCAACTCAATCAACACCAGTGGCAATGATGGTTATGATAGTATCACATTTGGTGACAATGGCAAAGGCAAGGTCAAAGGGCTTGGTAAGATTGCAATATCCAATGACATGAGCATATCAAATGTGTTGCTAGTAGAAAGCTTGAACTTCAATTTGCTATCCGTGGCTCAATTGTGTGATCTTGGATTCAAATGCATATTTGGGGTAGATGATGTAGAGATCATAAGTGTAGATGGCTCTAACTTGATCTTCAAAGGCTTTAGATATGAGAATCTATACTTGGTTGATTTCAATGCTAGTGAAGCTAGATTATCTACATGCTTGTTCACTAAGTCTGGCATGGGTTGGTTATGGCATAGAAGGCTTGGTCATATTGGAATGAAACAATTGAATAGATTGGTTAAGCATGACTTAGTTAAAGGCTTGAAAGATGTTGTGTTTGAAAAGGATAAGCTTTGTAGCTCTTGTCAAGCCAACAAACAAGTTGGAAACACCCATCCTAAGACAAGCATGATGAGCACTAGTAAAGCATTTGAGTTATTGCACATGGATTTGTTTGGGCCAACACAATACACTAGTATCGGTGGAAACAAATATGGCTTTGTGATAGTGGATGACTACACTAGATACACATGGGTATTCTTTCTAGTGGACAAAAGTGATGTGTTTGCAATATTCAAATAATTTGTCAAGGGCATTCACAATGAGTTTGAAACAACCATCAAGAGAGTTAGAAGTGACAATGGTAGTGAGTTCAAAAACACTAGAATTGATGAGTTATGTGATGAATTTGGAATTAGACATCAATGCTCGGCTAAGTACACACCTCAATCAAATGGCCTTGTTGAGAGGAAGAATAGAACACTCATTGATATGGCAAGGTCTATGCTTAGTGAGTACAATGTGAGTCAATCTTTTTGGGCCAAAGCTATCAACATGGCTTGCTGTTGTAGCAACCGCCTCTATTGTCACACATTGAAAGAGAAGACACCATATGAGCTCTTGAATGGTAGAAAGCCCAACATTGCATATTTTTGGGTCTTTGGTTGCAAATGTTATATCTTGAAGAAAGGCACTAGATTGGGCAAGTTTGATAAGAAATTTGATGAAGGATTCCTACTTGGTTATTCCACTACAAGCAAAGCATATAGAGTTTGGAATTTGGATAGTGGTTCTCTTGAGGATGTTCATGATGTTGAATTTGATGAAACCAAGGGTTCACAAGTAGAGAATGAGAACTTGGAAGATGTTAGAGGCATTCAACTTTTAAATGCCATGAAGAACATGGATATTGGTGAATTGAGGCCTAGTCAAGTGAATGATAATGAAGATGATCAAGTGCAAGTGCTCTCTAACTCAAATGTGCAAGATGATACAAATCAAGTTAGTACAAGTGGCTCTCATGAAAATGAACAAGATCAAGTGGCTAGTACATCATCTCAACCAAATGATCAAGCAAGTGCAAGCAATTAAGTTCCAATGCTCCAACCAACCAATGTTGCCAGAGATCATCCATTAGATACTATCATTGGTGATATTTCAAGAGGTGTACAAACAAGATCAAGATTGGCATCATTTTGTGAACACTTCTCATTTGTGTCATCCATTGAACCAAAGAAGATAGATGAAGCATTGAAGGATGTTGATTGGGTGAATGCTATGCATGAAGAATTGAATAACTTCACAAGAAATCAAGTATGAGAATTAGTAAAGAGACCAAAGGGACACAATGTGATTGGAACCAAATGGGTCTTTAGAAATAAGCAAGATCAAGATGGGATAGTAGTAAGGAACAAAGCAAGATTAGTAGCACAAGGCTATACACAAGTTGAAGGTCTTGACTTTGGAGAAACATATGCCCCGGTTGCTAGATTGGAAGCAATTAGAATCTTGCTAGCCTATGCTTGTGCCCACAACATCAAGCTCTATCAAATGGATGTTAAGAGTGCATTTCTCAATGGCTACATCAATGAAGAAGTATATGTTGAGCAACCTCCCAGTTTTGAAGATGACAAGAAGCCCAACCATGTGTACAAGTTGAAGAAGGCATTGTATGGCTTGAAGCAAGCACCTAGAGCATGGTATGAGAGATTGAGGGATTTCCTACTCTCTAAAGGGTTCACCATGGGCAAGGTTGACACCACTCTTTTCATCAAGAAGATTGGAAAAAATCTATTTATATTGCAAATCTATGTTGATGATATCATATTTGGATCAACCAATCAAGAATTTTGTGATGAGTTTGGAAAGATGATGGCTAATGAGTTTGAGATTCCATGATTGGACAGTTGAGTTACTTCCTTGGTCTTCAAATCAAGCAATTAAAGAATGGTACATTTGTGAGTCAAGGCAAGTATATCAAGGACATGATCAAGAAGTTTGGCATGATTGATAGCAAAGTAATTAGTACACCAATGGGAACCAATGGCAACTTGGATAGTGATGCAAGTGGCAATATGGTGGATCAAAAATTGTATCGGTCTATGATTGGAAGCCTACTCTATGTGACCGCATCAAGGCCGGATGTCATGTTTAGTGTATGCATGTGTGCAAGATTTCAAGCCTCACCAAGAGAAAGTCATTTGAAGGCTACAAAGAGAATATTGAGGTACTTGAAGCATACACCAAATGTTGGTTTGTGGTATCCCAAAGGAGCAAAGTTTGAGCTAGTTGGTTACTCCAACTTGGATTATGCGGGATGCAAGGTTGAAAGGAAGAGCACCTCGGGCACATGTCAATTGTTGGGAAGATCACTTGTTTCATGGTCATCAAAGAAGCAAAATAGTGTTGCATTATCAACCGCCGAAGCCAAATACATATCCGCCGGTAGTTGTTGTGCACAAGTACTTTGGATGAAGGCCACTTTGAGCGACTTTGGAACCAAGTTCAATAAAGTGCCATTGCTATATGACAATGAGAGTGCAATCAAGTTGACCAACAATCCGGTTCAACATGCAAGAACAAAGCACATTGATGTCCGCCACCATTTCATAAGAGATCACCAACAAAAAGGGGACATTTGCATTGAGAGTGTAGGCACCGAAGATCAACTTGCCGACATATTCACGACGCCATTGGATGAGAAAAGGTTTTGCAAGCTAAGGAATGAGTTGAACATATTGGATTTCTCAAATATGTGTTGATGCACCCCTCACTCATATGACATGCCTCTCCTTCGAGCAATCCAAGGTAAAAATTGATTGGCATGACATATATCTTTGCTAAGGATATGATTAGTGCATCTAGTCACATTTTCAATTTTATTAGGACCTTTCAAGTGGTTCTATTTTATTAGGCTCATTCATGAAAATCAAATGATTTTGATGTCTATATGGTATCACTATTGCTTCTATGCTTGACTTGATCTAGTGATGGCATATGACATGTTTATGGGCTTGTAAACCTAGTGTTTAATCTAGAAAATGAGCTCTAAGTATTTAACTCAACATGGTACAACATAACCCTCATTTGGAGGTGTGAAGAAGCTTGTCCTTGAATCAAACCGACTTAAATATCTTTGGCATATATTCTAGTTTGAACCAAATTTGGAACTTTGATCCTCATCCCATTGATTGACATTGATAATCTCGACCCTACAAGTAATACTATCTATATTTTGAACCTTTGTGGTCATTGATGACAAAGGGGGAGAGAAACAAAGATAGGTAGTAAAGATAGTGAAAACGGGGGAGAAATGTCATAAAGGGAGAGATATGACAAAGGAAAGGGATCAACTAAAATTTTGAGCACACAAGTAGGGGGAGCAAACTCATGAACTTGTATGGTGCATTTCATATGTTTGCTTGCATGGCACAAGTTTTAAAATTCAATATCCATGCTTGTGTGGTGTATGCTAGTTGTCGGTTTGAATGATGAAATGAAAACTAGCATGTATAGGATATCTAGTGATTTCACTTCCAAATATTTCTAAAGTGGTATTGAGCTAACCATGGTGCTAAGGATGGTATATTGGTGCACTCTGATTGGTATCATGCTTCAAAGGTCCATCTTTTATACCTTAGCATCATGTGGTAGACATTGACTCCTATATTTCCTATCTAAGCATATGTGCAAGCTACAATCCAAACTCTTAGCACATATGTAGGGGGAGCAATTGCTACCATTTGGGGTTCATGAAACTTGTCCATATCCTTTTACACATGGTAAATATGCTTGGGCAAGCAACATGGATTCAATTGAATTTCAATTCATATCTTTGTGAAAGGGTTGTCATCAATTACCAAAAGGGGGAGATTGAAAGCTCTAGTTTGGTTTTGGTGAATTGATGAAACCCTAAGTGCTAACCTAGTTTATCAAAGTAATCATGAGATAGGTAGCACACTCCAAGTGATGAAGCAAATGAAGATCATAGCATGATGATGATCAAGTGCTTGGACTTTGAAAGAAGAAAGAGAAAAACAAAAAGCTCAAGGCAAAGGTATAAACCATAGGAGCTATTTTGTTTTGGTGATCAAGACACTTAGAAAGTGTGATCACATTTAGGTTTGATAGTCATACTATTAAGAGGGGTGAAACTTGTATCAGAATGCGGTTATTAAAGTGCCACTAAATGCTCTAATTCATTGCATATGCATTTAGGATCTAGTGGAGTGCTAACACCCTTGGAAAAATGTTTGTGAAAATATGCTAACACATGTGCACAAGGTGATAAACTTGGTGGTTGGCACATTTGAGCAAGGGTGAAGAAAATAGAGTCGAAGAGGAGTTAGCCGCGCTGGTTATAGAGTGACCGGATGCGTCCGGTATGGTGACCGGACACGTTCGGTATTTGGCGACGAACTTCGCTACCGGACACATCCGGTCGCCACACCGGACGCGTCTAGTGTGAATCAGAAAACGCTGTGTTTGGTAGAGCAGTCGATCGGACACTGGCTACGTCTGGTCCAATATTACCGGACACGTCCGGTCGAGCGTGGATGCTTACTATACTCCACCGGACGCTGAGGCTCAGCGTCCGGTCAGTTTCTAACAGACGCGTCCGGTTGGCCCTGGTGGCTTACTGGACTCGACCAGACTTGGTGGCTCAGCGTCCGATCAATTGAGTTTATGCATCCGGTATGAGCGTCCGGTCGTCGGCAAAATGGGCAGCAACGGCTAGGTTGGTTTGAACTGGACATGTGGCAGTCTGGGAGCTACCGAACACGTCCGGTATGCTGACTGGACACGTCTGGTATTCACAACCAGAGCGTCCAGTGCTGCGTCCGGTGCATTGTGACCGGAGCGTCCGGTCGACGCGCAGTCTGCCCATTTTTTGAGCCAATGGCTCTATTTGATGGGGGCTTCTTTTTAAAGCCCCATGGCCGGCTCAAGCTTTCACTCTTGGCAATTTTCATTGACACAGCAACCTTGTGAGCTTAGCCAAAGCCCTCCCACTCATCTCCATCATTGATTCATCATCTTTGTGAGATTGGGAGTGAATCCAAGTGCATTACTTGAGTGTTTGCATCTAGAGGCACTTGGTGTTCGTGTTTTGCTACGGATTTCACTTGTTACTCTTGGTGGTTGCCGCCACCTAGATGGCTTGGAGCAGCGAGGATCGTTGAGCGGAGGGTGGTGATTGTCTCCGGCTCCGATCGTGGTGATTGTAAGGGGTTCTTGACCTTTCCCCGGTGGAGTGCCAAAAGGTACTCTAGTGGATTGCTCATGGCTTGTGCGATCCTCATCTTGTGTTGGTTGTGCGGCACCCTATTGAGGTTTTGGCATGTGAAGCCAATTAGCGCGTGAACCTTCAAGTGAGTGAATCGCCACAACGAGGACTAGCTTGCCGGCAAGCAAGTGAACCTCGGTAAAAAATCATTGTGTTCATCATTGATTCCGAGGTGATTGGTCTTCATTGTTATTCATCCTTGTGATTGATTGGTTTCTTCATCTACACGGCGGTATAACCTTCTTGGTCACTCTCTTTATTTTACCACAAACTAGTTGACAAGCTCTTTACTGTAGCTAGTTGTGAGAGCTTGCTTGCTTGGTTGGTGTGGCTCTTTAGTTAGCCTTTGAGAGCACACTAACATAAGATAGTGTCATAGCTATTGTGTGAATAGACACTATCTAAACTAGAATTGTGGTAGGTGGCTTCCATTTTGAGTAGGCTAGCACAACACTTGCTTCGCCTCATAATTGTCTAACCATTTTGTTAAGTGTTGTTGTAGATATTTTTATTAGGCTATTCACCCCCCTCTAGCCATTAGGACCTTTCAGCCGGGCCAGATCCGCCGCTGGGGGAGAGAGAGGAGGGAGAGGAGGGGGAGGGATGTCGGTGGTGGGAAGAGAGGGAGAGGAGAGCAGGGGGAGGGGCTTCGGCGATGGGAAGAGAGGGAGAGGAGGGGGTGGTCATGCCGGAGCCGGATCTAGCCTCCTCGTGCACCACTATCGCTGGATCCGCCCATGCAGGGGCCGGATCTGGTGGAGGCGGTGGAGGAGGGAGGGAGGTGCGCTGGTGAGGGAAGAGGGGAGGGCGGGCTGCGCACTCGGGAAAGTAAAAAATATTTTTTTCTAGGACAAAAAGAGAAGAAAAAAATGAAAAAAAAATCTTTGCCGAGTGCCCAGATCAAGGACACTCGGCAAAGTAAAAAAATATTTTTTCTGGGAAAGAAAGAGAAGAAAAAAATGAACAAAAAAAATATTTGCCGAGTGCCCAGATCTAGGACACTCGGTAAAGTAAAAAAATATTTTTCTGGGAAAGAAAGAGATGAAAAAAAAATGAAAAAAAAATCTTCGCCAAGTGCCCAGATCTAGGACACTCGGCAAATGAAAAAAAAATCTTTTTTTAACCCCAGCGAACGCGCCCTAGGTCTCCCCGCACGCTCCCCTTCTTCCCGCGCCGCGTCCGCACACCCCCTCCCCTTCTCCGCCCACGGGCACACGCCCGGATCCGCTGTCGAGGAAGAGAGAGGAGGGAGAGCAGGGGGAGGGGCGCCGGCGATGGGAAGAGAGGGAGAGGAGGGGGCGGTCATGCCGGGGTCGAATCCAGCCTCCTCGTGCGCCACTATCGCCGGATCCGCCCGTGCGGGGTCCAGATCTGGTGGAGGCGGTGGAGGAGGGAGGGAGGTGTGCCGACGAGGGAGGAGGGGAGGGCGGGCCACGCCGACGAGGGAGGAGGGGAAGGCAGGCCGTGCCGGCGCTGGAGAATGAGGAGGGGAGGGCGGGGCTGCGCCGGGGCCGAGAGGGAGGAGGGGGCGGCGCGTGCCCGTGGGCGAAGAAGGGGAGGGGGTGTGCGGACGCGGCGCGGGGAGAAGGGGAGCGTGCGGGGAGACCTAGGGCGCGTCCGCTGGGGTTAAAAAAGATTTTTTTCGTTTGCCGAGTGTCCCAGATCTGGGCACTTGGCGAAGATTTTTTTTTTTCATTTTTTTTCTTCTCTTTCTTTCCCAGAATTTTTTTACTTTACCGAGTGTCCTAGATCTGGGCACTCGGCAAAGATTTTTTTGTTCATTTTTTTTTTCTCTTTCTTTCCCAGAAAACATTTTTTTTACTTTGCCAAGTGTCCTAGATCTGGGCACTCGGCAAAGATTTTTTTTCATTTTTTTTCTTCTCTTTCTGTCCTAGAATTTTTTTACTTTCCCGAGTGTCCTAGATCTGGGCACTCGGCAAAGGTTTTTTTTTATTTTTTTTCTTCTCTTTCTTTCCCACAAAAAATATTTTTTTCTTTGCCGAGTGTAAAAAAAACTCTCCGTAAACCCCATCTTTGCCGAATATTTTTTTACCGAGTGTTTTTATGGTAGCACTCGGCAAAGAACTTGTTTGCCGAGTGTCCGAGAGAATACACTCGGCAAACACAAAAACACTCGGCAAATTTACCGTTTCCGGTAGCGCCTGTGAGTACGGAGGGGCTGTTATCTCATCTGCCTCTCCTTTCGCCCAAGCTCATTCATCAACTAGCTCCAGCCAGCAAGCGTGCGAATTGAAGGAGGCTAGAGGCTAGGCTGGCTGGCTAATTAATCAATACTGTAAGTCGATCGTCATCACTAACGACGACCTTTAATTTGCTTGTCTGTGGCATGCGCGTTGGCGATGCCCTGGCTGGCCGGCCGGTGTAGGAAAGAATGGAATTGGGTGCAGAGGCCGGCGCATGCATAGCCGCGATAACAAGCCACTGCCATGGGAGTAGTACTAGTCTATCTAGTAGTATAGTAATCGAGAAGAGAAGCACCCGGCGGCCGGCACCCCTAGCTCCCATTTTCAAAGGACGACAGACTCCTTGGCTACCACCAAGGTTTTTTTATCGACCCAAATTCATGGAAATTGAGAAGGTTTCGCGCAAGTTGTCACGTACGATGCTTGCAAACTGAAGAATCTCCAAAGAAGTTTCATGATTTCATGAAGAGGGCGACGAGGTGGTAAGCATCGTACGTGACAAACTTGCGCGAAACCTCCTCAATTTTTTATCATAGCCTCCACATATGATATCTTGACATCTTGACAAGTTTCATTATTTTTGAACTTCGTTTGCTTTTTATATAATTTTAAAACAACTCGACCGTAAGTTCATGGTCATGTTTCGTGAACAAGATGTTTGAAATTGGTGGTCTGTTCCCGGATACGGCCTCACATTATACTAAATAACATGAATATCATTTTTCCTTTCATTTTTTTCATTATTCAAATGACTAGCAGTTATAATTTGAATTATCCAAGAAAATTCAATTAAATAAAATAAATTAAAGAAATATAGAAAAAGTCCGAGAAATATGCCACATTGGAACATGGAGTACCAGGTATCGTATGAGGATTGCAGAAAAAGTTTAGAGGTCAAAAATGATAAAAAAAATATGGTTCGTCGAGTGTCAAAAAATGACACTCGGTAAAGGAGCCTCTTTGCCGAGTGTCAGGACGGTTAGCACTCGGTAAAGATTTTTTAATTTTTTAAAAAAAACCCTCTTGACCGAGTGCCAGACCGGTTGGTACTCTGTAAAGAATTTAAAAAATTTAAAAATACTTTGCCGAGTGCCAGATCAGGGGCACTCGACAAATAATTTTTTTATAAAAAAACCCTCTTTGCTGAGTGCCAGGCCAGGCGGCACTCGGTAAAGAAGCAAAAAAAATTAAAAAAAACCTTTGCCGAGTGCCAGATCGGGGGCACTTAGCAAGGGGGGTGGGATTTAACCCTGCCGGCTAGGCCGGCCCACACACACTGCACACACGCACACAAGCACGCGCCAGCACCGCCGTGCGCCCATGCCCACGCCGCCCACACACCCGCACTAGCGCTGCCCACGCCGCCCCCTACGCCGCGCCGCCAGAGGAGGAGAAAGAGAGGAGGAGGAGAGGAGGAGAGGAGGAAGAAGGAGGAAGAGAAGGAGGCCGCCGAAGCAACGGTGCCTTCGCATCCGGCCATCTCAGTCGCCATTCTGCAGTGGTGAGCCAGTATGCCGTCTCTGCCTGATGGATGTGGATGCATGAATAGATTAAGATGTCCTAGTTAGGGTGCCTTCGTGGACGTTGGTTATGGTGCATAGTTGCAAATCTGAGGTTTAGCATGGATGGATTGTGGATGCATGGATTGATATTTGTCATAAATTAATATAGCTTATGGAATATATTAGTAATGGGATATAGATCCTGAATTTGTAATCCCTGATCCATGCTTATCCTGATTAAATTGCTAGGTGTTCCTTACATAATCTTGTGCATGTCGGCCATCGTGCCGTTCATATATATGTGCATGTCGGCCATCGTACCGTTGCTTTTCTTGCAGGTTTTGGAAACCTCACCGTGCAGGGGAGGTGCTACCGAAATTTTGCATTGACAGTTTTATGTTTCTTTTTTTGCAGAGAAGAGCCCGTCGGAGCAGAGCCAGAGTAGCTCGGTGACCCCGATCGCCCTCCTCGCTGTTGTGGGTCTGCCTGCAACGCGTCGCCTCGCCACTGCACCGACCCACCATGGCCCCGCTAGCCTGGCTCCACTGCCACCCTAGGTATAACCCCTCTTTCCGTATCATGGTCGTAGATCACGTAACCCAGTTAGGCATCTCCCATTTGAAAGAGATACGGTTGGAAATATGCAGATATTTCCATATCTAAAACCGTATCTGTTTTAAATTATCCACGTTTTTTGGATAGCCCACGGATGCATAGGTGGGGTTAGTTTCCATGGTCTGCTCCGACCCGAGATAGAGTTTTGGCATCATCTCCCTTTTGTTCTTCAGATACACACTGTCCCTAGCAGGACATGTATTTGGAGAACAGCGGGGAGGTGTTACTGAAATTCTGTCTCAGATAGGAGTAGAGCATGGAAACTAACCTCATCTACAGATCCTAATGTGGGATTAGGACCTATCATCACCTATTAGATAGTAGGAACATCGTGTAGATGCAGTTGATGTTTATATTACTCATCGCTATATATGTTAGAGGATGGAGGACCATGAGTGGATGTACACGGGCCACACAAGTCAGGGTCAGGTCACCAATGAATGGATCGACAAGACCGATACTTTCTTGGAATGGGCATTTGGTGTGGCTGCTAAAGGAGCGAGTAAAATTTGCTATCCCTGCAGCAAATGTGCAAACAGGAAAAGACAAACAAAGAAGGTCATGGGGGAACATCTTTGGAAGAATGGATTTATGGCAGACTATACCCGGTGGGTCTACCATGGTGAAGCCGATCGTATGAGAGAGGAGGTGGTGAGACCATGCGTCGAGGATTATGATGCTGATGCCGGGTTAGCAAACATGTTAAATGACTATCACGAGGCACAGTTCGCTGAAGGACGTATAGAGGAGGAGCCAGAGGCAACCGCAAAGGCGTTCTATGACATGTTTGCCACAGCATAGAAACCCCTTCACGGTCAGACAAAGGTTTCTCAACTAGATGCCATTGGACGCATAATGGCGTTAAAGTCCCAGTATAGCCTAAGTTGAGACGCCTTCTATGGTATGTTGACAGTTATTGGCAGCCTGCTTCTGGAGGGTCACCTTCTGCCAAAGAGCATGCACGAGTCACAAAAACTCCTTCATGCACTTAAGATGTTGTATGAGCAGATACATGCGTGCCCAAAGGGGTGGGTCCTATTTAGGAAAGAATACGTGGAAGCAAAGTACTGTCCAAAGTATAAATCCTCTAGGTTCCTAGAGGTAGATTCTGGTGATGGCCAGAAGAGGCAGCTTGATATTCCCGTGACAATCCTATGGCACCTTTCATTCATACCGAGGATCCAACGGCTATACATGACCAAGGAATCTACGAAACAGATGACATGGCACAAAAATGGCAAACGATACAATCCTTATAGGATGGTACATGCATCCGATGATGAAGCATGGACCCACTTTGATGGCATTCATCATGAGAAAGCTAAAGAGGCTTGTAATGTATGTGTTACGCTAGCAACAGATGGGTTCAATCCTTACGGAATGATGGCTGCCCCATACACATGTTGGCCCATGTTCGTTATCCCCCTCAATCTCTCCCCCGGCATATGCTTTCAATTACAGAACATATTCTTGTCATTGATAATTCCTAGATACCCAAGGAATAATATGGGTGTGTTCATGGAGCCTATGATTGATGAATTGGTCTGTGCTTAGGAGGAAGGGGTATGGACATACGACCGAGCTACAAAGAAAAACTTCAAAATGCATGTTTGGTACCACTACTCCCTGCATGACTTCCTGGCGTATGGGATATTCTGCGCCTAGTGTGTTCATGGGAAGTTCCCATGCCCAGTATGCAAGGAAGGTCTGAGATTCATTTGGTTGCAGAAGGGTGGCAAGTATTCATTATTTGACAAACATCAGCAATTCCTCCCTCTTGACCATGCATTCAGATGAGACATCAAGAACTTTATGAAAGGTGTTGTAGTGACAGACACTACACCACCGATAATGACTGGTGCCGCGGTTCATGACTAGATAGATGGTCTCGTGGTCAATCCAGAAGGTGGTTTTGTGGGATATGGAGAGCAACATATGTGGACTCATAAGTTGGGCTTGACTCGGCTCCCCTATTTTGATGACCTTCTCCTTCCACACAACATTGATGTAATGCACACTGAAAAGAATGTCGCCGAGGCACTTTGGGCAACAATCATGAACATTCCTGATAAGTCAAAGGACAATGTTAAGGCTAGAGTGGATCTGGCAACGTTATGTGATAGACCAAACCAACATATGAAGCCTCCTAGTCACGGCAAGACATGGAGAAGGCCTAAGGCCGATTTTGTCTTGAGCAAGCCCCAAAGGAGGGAAGTACTAGAATAGATCTAGACGCTAATGTTCCCTAATGGGTATGTAGCTAATCTAAGGAGGGGAGTTAACTTATCGCTTTCGCACAATAAGCTACGAGCAGAGTCGGCCTAATCGAAGAACCACAAGTTTCGGAAGTTTTTATGCCCGGCGTTGATGAGGTCGAGTATTATGGAAGAATTGAAGAAATATACGAACTCAAGTTTCATGGTTCCAAACCTTTTAATCCCATCATATTCAAATGCCATTGGTTTGATCCTGAAGCAATGAGACAGACATATTGTAATCTTGGTCTAGTTGAAATTCGATAGGATTCCATCTTACCAAGAGACGATGTCTATATTGTGGCCCAACAGGCCATGCAAGTTTATTATCTCCCATATGCATGTCAAACCAAAAGGCATCTTAAGGGTTGGGATATTGTGCACATGGTATCGCCACATGGTAAAGTGTCTGTCCCAAACGATGAAGATTACAACTTAGACCCAAACACATATGACAGATAGTTCTTTCAAGGAGGGGGACTAGAAGGGAGGTTTGAGATAGACTTAACTAAGTGATCGGAATGGAAGTAGATAATGAAACGGTTATTGAAGAGGACGCTGGAGATGAGGTGCAAAATGTGAAGGACTTACAAATGCTTGAGCGATTACATTTAGACAATGACAATGGCAACATTGCTCATTCGGATAGTGTTGATTATTTTGACATGATTGATAGTGATGATGAGACTTATGATGCAGCTAATCCCGATCATGAAGATTATTTCTAATACATGTAATACTATTTTATTTTGCAATTACGTTTTGTTTATTTTGCATCTCTTTCTAAGTACTTCTTGTTTATCTATGCTTATTGGTTTACTCTTTTTAATTGCAGGTGATTGAACAAAGATGGTGGGCGATGGGATGAGAAAGCTAACGTCCTTGTACCGAAGGACAAGCACTGCTACACTAGGGGAGAGTAGGAGGAGGAGCAGCCGCAGGAGGGAGCCATTGCCTACTGCCCTCGTTGCATGAGGAGGAGGAGGAGGAGCAGGTGCCCTAGGAGGACACCGAGGAGGCGCAGGAGGACATGCAGGAGGACGAGGAGGAGGAGGTGACAGCAGGGGGTTCCACTTCCTCTAGTTCGTCGAGCGTCTACTTGCGAGGTCCCGCGAGCCTCCCTCAGCGACCGATACCTCGTGAGAGACACCCACTGATTTGACCTGAGGGGGAAAAGTAAGTAACTTTATATGTTATCACTACTTTATATGATATGTTGAAAATCAAAATAGAAACTAATAATTTTTCTTAATCACTTGGGTAGGAACTGGATGATTGTGGCGAGTGGAGGTGCTCACACATGCCAAGTCAATGGCATCCTCGGTCTTCTATGCAAGGAGCACTTCCCTGGCCTGGTTGAGTGCGCCAGAGTGACAGGGCCGACCTACTCTTTGACCACTATGCCGCCGCCCCTGATGCTACAGATCAGGCCCTCAGGGTATTCAACAACAAGGTAGAGTGGGTGAAGCAAGAGCTGTGGGTAAGTCCTCCTTGCACTACATTGCTCAATACATCGCATTCATTAGACATTCTTGAAATAATGAATGGATATATTGTGTTTGTATGCAGGATTTCTTTAGATGCTAGGACGGACATGAGGCCAGGGTGAATGCAGTGGCTACCAAATGCTACAAAAAACTCGTTGTGGACATGCATTACGAGGCATGCATCCAGACCATCATAACTTACCAAGGGACCATCCTTGGAACGAAGGTCACCAAAAGGGACGCAAGGAGCATGACACTAACCTGGGACCAGTACCTACAGGTAAATACAGAATATTAATACTGATTCCATTTGAGATTAAGTAGGCTTAATTTCATCTTCTGATATGTCATGTACTTGATGGCCTGTAGATCATTACTTATTGGTGCATCGCGCATCCCCAGTGCTGGGAATAGATGGTGGACAAGTGGTGCTCACGCGAGTGGGAGGAGATGCACAACTTGTGTCGAGAGCGGCGTTTGATGATGCCAGGTGTAGCACACCATCAAGGTAGCCGCAGCCTTAGCGGAATACGTAGAAACATGGGTACGCTGAATTCATTTATTTATTCTAACGCTCAATTCTGCATGATTTCTAATCATCTTGCTATTTTTCTCACAGTCGGGGTCACATGTTGGCCAGCCTTGCTCCATCTTCAAGGCATTTGCTATGGCCCACAAGGGTAAGGTGATGTCCGACTGTCAACTACAACCCGGAGGATGGGCCCTGAGGCGTACAACAATGCGACCGTCCACAATCGCCTCAGTGAGTACACATTCGATGGCAAGGGAGGTCCATGGGTCACAGTACTGATCCGAGCACCGAGGACCTTGATGGAGAAGTCGTCATGAGGGTGGGAGGAGGCAAGAAGCATGGGACTGTACTGGATTGGTGACTGGCTGCAATCGACTCAGGCCAGCTACTCCTAGTCTCTCCTAGATTCAAGCAAGCAGCACGAGCAGGAGCCCAAGCCATATGACCTCGGCAAGGACACTTCACACCACCGGGTGGAAGGCACTCGAGGTTATTCCTGGTTTATTCGTTGTTCATTGGTTTTTTCATAACTTTCCTTTGCATTATTGTAACATTGGGGTGAATATATTGTACGCCCAGCTGGAACAAGAGAGGAGGATATGGGAGCAGATGCAGGTGAAGATGGAGAGGGTGGAGGCCGAGCAGGAGGCCGAGCAGCGAAGGATGGCAGAGATTCTTCAGTACATGCAAAGTCTTGGTGCCGCTATGGGTGTAGTTCCGCCACCTTCGCTATTTGCTCCACCTCCACCTCCAACTCCTCACTATTCTACTCCTGTGAGTATAAATGTTTTAGTTTGTATGTTCATGCTTATAGTCAAATCTAGTGGAGTACGAAAGTTTTATTTATGTATGGTATAATTTATCTTGTCTCACACATGCAATCTCTTCTTTGTGCAGAATCAATCGGCAGCATCGAACGATCCTCATGCTTCAGCGAATCCCTCACCAAATCAGTGATGATACTTGTGGTTGTTAATGGTACTTCTATTTGCAATTGTGTTGATGATGATGGAGCACTTGGATTGCTTGTGATATATTGTCAGACATGTGACGTTTGTGATATATGATGTTTGTGATATATATGTGGTGTTGGTGATATATATGTGTTGTTGATGATATATATGTGATGTTGGTGATGTTTGTTATGTATATCTTCTGTTTGTTTGGATGGGATGTAAAAAACAAATAAAAAGGCTGTTTTCAGTCACTTTGTCGAGTGCAATGGCCATGACACTTGGCAAAGTGACTACCTAGGAACATGCTTTGCCGAGTGCAATGGCCATTACACTCGATAAACATCATAGATTTACCAAGTGCCATGGGCCAGGCACTCGGCAAAGGCGGCCTGTTTGTCGAGTGTCTTGTCGGCGGCACTCGGCAAAGTGGCCACCTTTGCTGAGTGTCTAAGTCAACGATGCTCGACAAAGCAGGTACCTTTGCCGAGTGCTTGACCTTGACACTTGGTAAAGCCGCCATCATGGTGGCACTTGCCATCACGGCCACTTTTCTTTGCCGAGTGTCGGATTGGCACTCGGCAAAGCCTTTGTCGAGTGCCCGATAAAGTACACTTGGCAAAGAGGTCTTTACCGATAAACTGTTTATCGAGCACCCTTTGCCTAGTGTAACACTCAGCAAAGGCTTTGCCGAGTGTATATCGTCCTTTGCCAAGTGCCTCAGGCACTCGGCAAAGAAGCCGCCTCCGGTAGTGCATCATTGACAATGTATGTACAGATTGATGTTCTTTATTTGCTATTTCATTTCATTATTGTTTTGACATGGATGCAGATCAAGGACTACAGGGAGGAGCTAGAGGAGATGAAGAACATGACCAGATAGGAGTACCTCGCTCACCTGAGAAGGTATGGATGCTTGCTTAATTAATTAGGATGTTCATTTTAATTGGTCGAATTGAACCAAACTAGTTATTAGCATGCTCACATCCATCACCATGGAGTGACCAGGTTTGTACATGCACCGCCATCCATCACACCTAAATGGATCAATGTGAAATACACTACCTATTCATATATTATTATTTTCTCATTGTACAAGGTAGGTTACGGAATACTGAAACATGAATGATTGGCCGCCGGCATAGCAGGTTGAACGGGCGGTGGCAAGTGAGCTGGTATGGATTCAGCAACAATATCCTCCTAGGAACATTTAGTATGTATTATTTCATGCTCTCATGCTTCCAAGTTGTTATCAGTGTCTGTCGTCTCATCCATCTAGAGAAGGCAAGCTCCTAGTATTCTACATCATGATCACCAGGGGTGTCATAGTTGGGCTAGAATTGGGCGCACTCTGCTCTGTGTTCTCACACTCCATCATGCCACTTTAGCATTTTGCATTTCCCATCACTGTCGCCATGTGCTGTTGTTTAATTAAGTGGCTGTTAACGTGGAGCTAGCTTTTAGAATGGCTGATTGGGCCCTTGGATCCACACCCTAATCGAGGGCGTCCAACGACTCCATGGTTGGTGAACCCTCATCGCACAACGCCATAAAAAGGGAGGTGGGGGCTAGGCACAAGGCACGAGGTTCACCTGAGCTGCCACACACCCCACCTACATCCCCAACCCTAACCGATCTAGAGAGGAGGTGCTGTCAGCGATGGGAAGCACCACCACTAGCTTCACCCCGCCTCTGCACCACCGCCACCGTGACTGCGCCTTCACCGCCGGGCTTCACCGCGCCATCGACAAACAACCCCATGGTTAGCTTGTCTTCTACGAAGGCGGCCAATGGTTTGCACCTCCACACCCTCTCCCTCTCTCCCTCTATCTCTAAATCCCGTACTAGTTCATGTTCTAGGACTTGCTATTTATCCAAAATGTCAGTATACATGCTAGATCTATGGCTAGTGGATCCTATAATTTCTATCAATGGTATCAGAGCCTTACTAGGCGTAGATCTAGCTTTTTGGGTAGACCAGAACAAGAAAGTAGAAGGAGAGGATTCTATTTGCGAATCAGATTGAAACCCTAACCCTAACCCTAATCCTAGAAGGGGAATGGACATATCAGGAGAGGACCTCACCATGGCTACTCCACCACTGTTGCACCATCGTCGCATGGGAAGATAGCTCTGCCACTGTGTGGGAGAACAAGCCGAGCCATGCACTGTTGGGCATAGAGTGCCGCCGTAGAGGCTTGGGCTAAGGGCAATGTCACAAGGCCGCTCAACGACAGCGCACTCAGCCTTGGGCGAGTGTGCTTGCCGATGAGGGGCCCCACGGCGGCGGCACCATTTCTCTCCGGCCGCCAACTTTTGGGTGAGAAGGGGAGAGAGAACTGACCGCCGTGGCACAGAGAGAAAGGAGAGGGGTGAATGAGCAAGGGTTCTGGTGCACGCGATCGGCCAGGTGGTTTTGATCCGACAATCAGCGTAGACAACCTTTGGATTTGATCCGACGGTCGGTGTTTGCTAGACCAGCTTTTAGCCTAGGCAGGCGAGATAATTCCTGGCCTAGGCCTAGGTTGCGGCCTAGGCACAGTGTCGACAAAAGATGCTTGACAGTCCTCCAAGAGGTATCCCACTAAGGTAGATTGATCGGGGGAGGTGCACGTGATAGGAACCAGATGGTGACACAAGGAGCAGAGACATCGATTTAGATAGGTTCGGGCCGTCTGATCGACGTAATACCCTACGTCCTGTGTCTTTGGTGTATTGTATGATATGTATGTAGATGTTGACTAGGGGCCCCTACCTCTCCTTATATACTCTGGAGGGGTAGGGTTACAAGAAAAGTATGCTATTTGGTACTATACAATATCTTGTGGTGCATGTCGACCAGTGTTGTGCATGCCTTGATCTTGTGAGCTGGGCCACCTCTGATGGTGCAGCCCGTGTCTTGTCTTATGGACACCGGTGGTCATATCCCCCACTGCTAGTCCCCGAGCACCTTGTATCCTTTGAGCAATGCTGTCTTGAATAAGTCCGAGCACTTTGACGTGAAGCCGATCAGTTTAACTGGTGATCCAAGCAGTGGAAGTCGAAACTGACCAGTTTAACTAGTGACCTAGGCGGTGAAGGTCGAAGCCGACCAGTTTAACTGGTGACTTGGGCGGTAAAAGTCAATGCCGACCAGTTTAGTTGGTTAGGAGACCTTGGACTTAGCCAAGTAAGGCTTGCTAGAAGGATGTAAGGGGCTCAAGATAAAATTTGAAAATTCTTCCACTTAGGAGAAGTGTAGCCACTTAGACTTCGTCAATAAGGAGGGTAAATCAAAAAATAAGCACTACATTCACCGCCAGGTGAAGTGTAGGCACTTAGTCCCTGAGCCTGCTGGAAGATGAAGAATGAAACTTGTAGCAGGGTCAAAGAAAAGAAGTCTGAAAGCTTGCTGATGTCATCTGCCATGCGCATATCAAGACCCTAGACATGCTGCCCAAGATTAGCACCCTGATCCGAATGGCATGGAGTAGCTTGATAGCACACCGATGAGACATAGCAAGATCTGACCACCAACAAAGTCCTCAGCTTAGCTGGCGATGCTTGCAAGAAGAATCCGAACACTGAGGAGCCCCCAGCGTAGCTGGCGATGTCCAAGCACCGAGGAGTCCCCGGTGTAGCTGGCGATGTCTGAGCACTGAGGAGTCCCCGGTGTAGCTGGCGATGTCCGAGCACCGAGGAGTCCCCGACGTAGCTGGCGATGTGTGAGAACTAAGGAGTCCTCGGCATAGCTAGCAATGTCCGAGCGCCGAGGAGTCCACGGCGTAGCTATCGATGTCCGAGCACCGAGGAGTCCTCAGCGTAGCTAGCGATGTTCAAGCACCAAGGAGTCTCCGGCGTAGCTGGCAATGTCCAAGCACCGAGTAGTCCCCAATGTAGCTGGTTGTTGGTGTTTCGTATAAGCACCGGCAAGTAAATTTATAGTAATGCGCGTTAGGCTCAGATGGTGCGCTAAAGGACACAAGATTTATACTAGTTCGGGCCAAAAGTCCCAACATCCAGTTTGTTGCTGCTCGTGTTATTAGCACCGTGAATGGTTTGTAGTAATGGGTACAAACGATCGAGAGAGGGATTGGTCCCAAGTCTCTGATGGAAGGGTTGAAGGGAGGTCAAGAGGTTCGAAGCAACTTGACTGTGTGTATCTGTGTGTCGTATTGTTTGGTCTCAAGAGTCTGTCCCTCTGATGGAGGAAGCACATCCCCTTTTATAGATGAAGGGGCCGGCTTTACAAGGATGAGGGCTCTACCTTATTCTTGTGGCTCATGTCTACCCAATCCTCCTTCTTCATTCTGATGAGTGCAAAGGAAGATAAGTGCCTACAATATTGTTGATGTCTCTGTAGAATGTCAGGTTGATCACAGAACATTGCCCTGTGTAGGGTATGGGCTGTAGTATAGTGGTTTTGACTTATTAGCCTCCCCTAGCCTTGCTCCACATGCCTTCTGGTTCTTGTGAGTATTCATCGGAGGGACGAGGGGTTGGGATCCGGCATAATGCCATGCTCAAGGCCTTCTGACTTGGCGGACCTAAGGGGTCAGGAAGCGAGTGCCGCTTCCTTGGGTCCATAGCATGGTGATGAACAATCCGTCATTCGTGGAGATAGCAAATCCTTTTCTGGAGCATAGCGGTTGTTGTATATCTTCGTCAGGTTCTGTATCCCAGGGCTGAAGGCGGTGCCTACAACTCTACAGGGTGAGGAGCATGCACCTATACAACCTTTTGGGCTCTACGGTGCCCAGAAGGGTCTAAAGCACCTGTCCTATCATCCCCTAGTAGTACTTTTCTTGCTAGGGTGCAGGGTATGGTCCTTGGAGCCATGGTTGACCCGAACGTCTTGTCTTGCCCTGTACTTATCATCTTGAGGGAATGGGGAGAAGTTGTTAGGTAAGATGAATCCAATCTTTAGATATGGAGCAGGGTGAGACTTGTTCCTTGCCGTCGGGTGAAACGGAGACCAATTCCTATCTCTCGGGCGAGACTGACCTCGCCCCTCCGGGGTCGGGCGAGGTGAAATCTATCCATCAGCCCTCGGGCGAGACCGAGCCTGCCCTAAAGGCATCAGGCGAGGCGGAGTTTATCCCTTGGCCCTCGGGCGAGACTGAGCCTGTCCTAAAGGCATCGGGCGAGACAGAGATTAACCCTGAGCCCTTGGGCGAGGCAGAGTTTATCTCACAAAGGCGTCGGGCGAGGCGGAACCAAACACCTATCACTCGAACAAGGGATGAAATGGCGCCCTTATGCGTCCAGAAGTTTTTCACATTCGGTAGTTATTGGTTCCACCTTCTTGGGTACCCTGGTCTTAGGTCCCCGATAGTAGCCCCCGAGCCTCTAGGTGATTTGAGTAGAACCGCTTGGAGGGTGTTTTTTTGACTTCATCGAAGTTACATTGCCAGAGGGTGCGCACGAGCGCACCCGATGGGTGTAGCCCCCGAGCCCCCGGGTGATTCGAGTAGAGTCACCCGAGGGGTTGTATCGGTCCCTTCGCGGGTAAGGCCAAAGGACTTAGTTTTTCATCAACTAGATGTTTTTCTGAGTGGGTCGTGGCATCCCGTTCACTAGGAACTGATTCAGGGCTGACCTAACTGGTGCTTCTGCCCTTGATTTTGGATCGTTCGCAGATCCTTCCTTAGTTGGGCTGGCCGCCGAGCTTCTGGGCCCTAGGTGGGCCAAAGAGAAAAGAAAAGGCCTTCATGGCTTGCGTTTCCCAGGTGGGTAGAGAGTCTGGATTTGCCTGGGGAAGGCGAACCGTCTGCCGAGATTTTTGGGGTGAGAGGATAGGGACTGCAGGCACGTGTCCCGTGACGTGACGTGGTGGCGCGCATGGCAGGCCTAGAGATCGAGGCGGATGGTTGCCCTTCTCACATCCGTCGCCCCCTATAAAACCACGAGGTTTGCCCCCAAGGTTCCGTATTTCGCTCCCATGCCTTTGCGTTCTAAAACATCTGCCGCCAATCGCCCCAGCCTCCTACACCCGTATCGCCACCACCGACCAGCTTGCGTTCGTGTTGCAGCCGCCGTCAAGCTCGTGCTTGCCCTCCTCCCCTATTGCTTTAATGGAGTTGTGGGGCAAATCTAATATCACCTCATGGCATCTGGAGGGCCTCGTCCACCGTGGCCTTCTCCACCCACTGTCCGCCATCCAGGAGTGGCTGCTACCTGGCGACAAGGGTGAGCCAGTGCCGCCCAAAGGGTATGTTGTCTCTTTCGCCATATTCATGAGCGGGGATTCATGGTACCCGCACATAGATTACTCGGAAGTGGCACAGCGCATCAAGGAGGCGATGGAGCCGACAAAGGATTCCGCTGGCAGGGTCCTCGACATCGTGTATCCGGTGCCCGGACATCCCCCAATGTGGTCGGAGCCTGGGTTCTTTGAATTCGTAAGCCCTCTTCTCCTGTGCTCTTTTCTTTCTCCTGAATCTCCCTTTTTTAATACTTGCTTTTGTGACGTTGGGACCAGCCGAGGGGGCTAGTCTTCAAGGATAGTCCGGTTCCGTTGCCTAAGGACAAGGCTGTGGCGGTGGCGAATCAACTCATGGCCGAGCGGGATAGGAAAGCAAGGGAGGAGATGAAGAAGGCGAAATGATTGAAGCAGGAGGCACAGGATCGGGGGGAGGACGTGAGCAGTGAGGATGAAGACGACGATGATGATGATGATGACGAGGTAGCTGTCAGCGTGGATTGGGACATCCTGGAGGATGAGGACACGTTGACGAGTGGCCACCCATCCATGCAGGGACCCTTCCCTTTCCACGCGGAGGGAAGTGAATCGATGAGGTCGGTGGAGGCCGGTGAGTCCACCGCTTTGCACGGCGTGCCAGTCGAGGACCGGTGGGTGGAGGAAAGTGGGCCTACCGCTGCTGACCCTGAAGCGACGGGGGAGGGGAGTGGCTCTAGTGCTGCACCCCATGAGATGATGGAGGGGAGCGGCTCTGGTGCCGCGCCCCATGAGACGATGGAGGGAAGCTGGTCTGGTGCCACACCCCACGAGATAAGCCTCCCTGCCCCAGAGCAGGGGGTAGGCTCGAAATGGTCCCGCCCAGATGAGTCGGGGCAGGGATCTAGGGATCCGTCCCCAAAATGCTTCCGCCGGCCGAGGACATCAACGTGAGCTGCTGATTCCCCTGTTTTCATCCTCTTTCCATTTCTATTTTGATCTAATGATTAATACCTTTATGCAGGTTCTTGCGGATGGGTCACCTCCTGGGGCTGGTGCCCAAGAAGAGTCTCGCCATTCAAGTGGGACAGACGGCATCGCCTGGCGTCACCCCTATTTCGGGCGGGAGTGATGCCGACGTCGGGGCCGCGTTGGTTGACCCGATGGCGTCCGTGGTGGCTCCTACGCCCGCGGAGGTTACTGAGTGGGCGGCCTCCTCCATGGCGGACGTGGAACAGCCGGCCGAGGGCCACATACTGCCGGTGGAGGTGGTCGTGACCATGCCAAGCCAGGATCAGCCGGGCGTGGTCGTGGTGGCGCTCGAGGGCATAGTGCAATCTGTGCCACTAGGGGCTCAGGTGGATCTGCCCGTGGCACTCGAAGCGACCCAGACGGAGGAGGGTCTAGCCGGAGGGTCCTCGAGTGTGGCGGTGGTGCCGCACAGGGTCAGGAGGGAGCCGCCCCTGGCCCCTTTGTCAAGAGGAAGCCGCTCCCCCGCACGGGGGGAGCCGCCGCTTCAGTGGATGGCCGCCCTGGACCCGACGTCAGCTCTGTTCTCGCTTGATGATCATTCTGAGAGCATGGAGTAGGAGGGTCTTGACATCGGAATTTCAACCATGCTAGAGGCCCTGGACCAGGCTAGAGGAGCCCTACGTGAGATTGTCGTTCCTACTACCCAAGTACTTGCCTGATTTTCTTCTTTCTCTGCATGTTTTTGTGTTTTTGCATTTCTAATTCTAGTCTTCTTCCTCTTTAGGTTCTTGTTGCTTGTAGCCAGAATAAATCCTGCTTCCTCCGCGAGTAGAAGGCGAAGTGGGATCGCCTCTCCGAGGAGGCCTGGCTACGAGCAGACATGGCCGCACAGCTTGCTACTGCCCAGGAGTGGGAGGCCCAGGCGCGTCAAGACGCAGAGGAGGCCCATAGGATGTTCGAGGATTTGTCGGCGAGGTCCAAGCTAGATGGGGAGGAGATTGCCAGGCTCCAAAAGGAGCGAGACGAGCTGCTATAGAGGAATGCCGCGGCCAATGAGAAGGCCAGTGAAGTCCTAAAGGAGCTAGAGATGGAGCGGGACCTCTGGCGGAAGGCCGAGAGTAGGGCCACGGCCCTCCAGCAGAAGGTGGATGAGGACGTTGAGGTGGTCCGCTCTCTCCGAGCGGAGCTCGGTGACGCGGTGAACCGAAGGTTGAGCGCTAAAAACATCTCCATCAAGCTGGAAAAAGAGGCTGCCTATGCACGAAGGGCCCTTCAGGTTGAGAGCGATGAGCACGATCTTCTACAAGCTGCGGTCGGGTGGTCCTTAATGCCTTGAATGTGATAGAGCCGGTGGAGACCAGCCCGCTCATGGCTCGTGTCACAGGTATCACGGCTCGGGTGGGCCAGCTTGAGGAGAGTGCCTTTCACGCTGGGATCACCTAGGCCTTCACTGTCGCCCATGCTCATTACGAGAAGGAAGTCAACCTGAAGGTGATGAGCGAAGGCTTCCCATCCACCTATGAGGATGAAGAGCTAGAGGAAATGGAGGAGATGGTTGCTCCCCTTGCGAAAAACCTGGTAGATAATCTAAAAGAGATGGTTCTCCCTCCGCGGGAGTAATTAGTCAAACAATTTTGAGAACAACTTATATGTAATATGTGGACAAGTGTCAGTAATTTTTGAGTCTGGACGTGGTTTCATGATTTTGCGTCGTAATTTCGTTTTATTTGATTTTTTGCGATCTTACCAATCTGTTCCCCTGAATTATGCCACTGGTCTTGATGCAAGGAGATTGTTTTGAAAGAAAGAAAGGAGGTAGCCGTACCTTAACCAGCCCCCGAGTAAGGTCCGCCCCCCTGCATTTGCTAGGGTCAGGGGTTACTGGAGATCAGAACCGTGGTTTTGGTGATAGGGTCGACGAAGTCCATGGATGACATCGCAATATTCCCCGCCCTGTCTTCCAACAGAAATCCCCAACTAGGGATTCTATGGGCTCAGCAAGGCAGGGCCTTCGAACCTGTGTCCTTGTATTGATTGGCTCGAGCCCCTGAGCCTTGTTAGGGTCTGATAGGGGTCGGCCGTCATTTGCGTGTTACCCCGTCCTCAGTTTTTGTAATCGGAGGGGCTGAGTGAATGACACTTGCCTCGATGGCTCGAGTATCGCGCTCAATGAGCTCACTAACGGGTACATTCGTGTGGAATCTGGGTCCATCATTGGCTGATGGGGTCGGCAGAGCCCTCTGGTGGCACTCCACAACTTCTTAACCCGCCTCCCAGCAGATGCCCGAGCCATTCGATAGGCTCAGGTGGACCGATGGCCTCTCCTCGATGGAGATTCTATGGGTTTGGCTCGGGGTTAGAATCGAATGAGAAAAGGTTGAGACGTCCCTATCTACTTCTGAGTGGGGTCAGGCAGGGCCGCTGGGGCTTGTCTCGGTTATCTCTCCCTGGCTCTGTTCAGCATGAGGTGGCCTTGAGCCCTTCGCGGGCCAACCTTCGAACCTCGGCCTATGGTCGCCTATATCGAATGAGGCGACGGCTGTTTCGTGATGCGACACGAAGCATTGGGATGTTTTGCCTACGTATAATATAATCGAAATGAAGGCGGGGTCGGTAACATTACCTTGGTGGTATGAGTGACGAAAGGCTCCTACCAAATGTGTCCGTGCGGGGTTCGGACCCTGATGTTTGCGATGAGGTTGGAGTAACCTGCATAAGAATCGCTATTCTTTGTTTTTCGTATCTTGGTGGCAGTCCGAGCCATTTAATTAGCTTGGGCAACCTGACAGCTTCTCCTTTGGGGGAGATTCTGTAGGCGGACCCCTCTGAACCCTTCTTGAGAAGGCAGACATCGAAGCTGGAGATGCAAGGGGCGTTGAGCATGATTTTTCTGGTGAACAGAAACACCATAGCTACTGAGGCGTAGGGTCTGCTAGTTCATCCAGTTTTACTCAAAGTTCTATGCCCGCGTTTTGCATCCCTAGTTTCAAGCGTACGGAGGGGGTCGAGTGAGGAGGATGTCTAGATTGGTAGACATCCTCGGCAGTCCCCGAGTGATGTTCGTGTTCTCGCCTTTTGACGGGGTCGAAAGCTCGAGAATGAATTTTAACGCGTAAAGTAAGAAGGCAGAGATGCTTATCTTTCTTTGGACGTTCATTCGTCATGTCTTCTAGGCCGAACGGCTGGCCCAGGAGATCTGAAAGGTCCTGTCGTCGGATCGTCCGTGGTCCTGCATGGGGAGGTGAAGGGCTGTCTGCCTATGTGGGTGCCTTAATTGCCACGTCCAGAGCGGGTCAGTGGTGGGCCATACCTAGGTAGTGCTCAATTTGACCAAAGAGGGACACCTCATCGACCGGGGTGTGTCCCGTCAGTTCCGGCGTGTCCCCTCATATATCAATCAGCATTGATTCCATATTTAAAGAGGGGAAGGGAGAGGGTTTTTCGTCCAACCTTTCGCCTTTCCTTAGCTACAGCGCCTCCTCTTTAAATAGGGAGGGGGAGGGGAGTTCTCATCCCAACCCCTCTTCTGCCTCTGAGCCACTATTTCTCCTTCTTCTTCCTTTCCGCTGAATGCATCCGTGTGTCGCGGCAGTTCCTGAGAGAGGAAGAGTAATGCCAGAGAGAGAGAGAACTCACAAATTTGCTCATGAGTCTGGTGCGTGATGTCGAGCCGGAGGTTATCCAACGTAGATGAGATGGTGTATGCCGCCCTTGTTGAGGTGTCGCTGCTGCCGAAGGAGAAGAGGCGCTGGTGGGCGTCGTACGTCGTCGACTGCGCCGTCGTTCGCTGTGCTCCTCCTTTGGCAGGAGGCATTTCCTGCCCATACGCCATTGTTAGGGTTATGGCTGGGGATGATGGCGTACTCCCTGGATGCCCTGGCGGTGGCGTCACTGTCGAGGTTGCGGCTGACGATGATGGCGTAGTCCTTGGATGCTCCGGCGGAGGCGTCACTGTCGGGGTTGCGATTGACGATGATGGCGTAGTCCTCGGACGCTCCGACGGAGGCATCGCAGATGGTGGTGCCTTTGAGGATCTAGCAAAGCGGCGGGATATCAGGATGTCGCCGATGGAGAGCATGGCATGGCGACCGCAGTAGACGAGCTGGCACGTGTACACGCCCCGGGCGTCGCCAATGGAGAGCATGGCGTGGCGACCGCAGTAGACGAGCTGGCCCGTGTACATGCCCCGGGCGTCGCCATGGAGAGCGTGGCGCGGCAACCGCAGTAGTACTTGTAGTAGAGCTAAGCAGAGACTGTAATTGAATAACTTTGTGGGGAAGTCCCTGAGTAAACAATCCTCTGAATTTATAAGTATATTGTTCCTTTTTGTAATGAAATCACTTTGTAAGTGACGAATTTGTGCAAAAAATGAACAAAATTACATCCTTTGCTTATGGCAAGCAATTTTTTATCTTTCTCCTTTCTGTAGAAATGATTTTAGTGCTTTCCGACCCTTCTCATGGTTTAAGTCATAAGAAGCTAGGAACGTGGGTGAACTAATTCTAATTGAACTGGTGAGCAAAGAAGTTGCAGCCACTGGGGCGTGGGTGTCTCGTAGTCCTACTAGTTGTATTCAGAATTGGTTCCCAAAATCTTAGCCCTTGGGACTCGTTTATGAGGTGAATGGAAAACTTAGAGAATGTTTGTAAATATAACGCAGGAGGTTTTTTGCAAGCGTAATACTTGTATTACATATGTTATATGTTACGATCACATGCCAGCCCCCGAGAGAGGTCTGACCCCTCGTGATTTGTAGGGGTCGGAAGTCACTAAGGATCGGGGTTTTGTTATGACAAAATCTGATAAGGAAGAGTGTAAGCTTATTTTAAGGATAGAAACGACGTAGCTGCTCGATGTTCCAGGCGTTGGTGAAGACCTCACAGTTGATGGTTTTCAACTGGTAGGCACCTGGGCGAAGTACTTCCGTGATGATGTAGGGCCCTTCCCAGGGCGGGGAGAGTTTGTGGTGGTCCTTGTTGCTCTGCACAAGACGGAGGATGAGGTCTCCGACGTTGAAGGCTCAACCCCGCACCCATCAATTGTGGTACCGTCGCAACACCTACTGGTACTTAGCCGAACGGAGGAGGGCAATGTCGCGGGCTTCATCTAGCTGGTCCATGGCATCTTGGTGGGATGCTTCAGCCCCCTGTTCGTCGTATGCTCTGATTCTTGGTGCTCTGTAGTCGAGGTCCATTGGGAGAACGGCCTCAGAACCATAGACCATGAAGTAAGGTGTGTAGCCGGTGGCCTGGCTAGGGGTTGTCCTTAGGCTCTAGAGCATGGCCGGGAGCTCAGCTAGCCAGCATGTGCCAAATTTGTTCAATCAGTTGAAAATTCGGGGTTTGAGGCCTTGAAGAAGCATGCCGTTTGCGCGCTCGACCTGCCCGTTTGTCCGGGGGTGTGCGACGGCTGCCTAATCGATCTGGATGTGTTGTTCATCACAGAATTGAACAAATTTCCTACCGGTGAACTACGTGCCGTTGTCCGTGATGGAGTTCGGTACTCCAAAGCGATGGATGATGTCGAGGAAGAATAGCACGGCTTGCTCGGATTTGATCATGGATATTGGTCAAGCTTCAATCCATTTTGTAAACTTGTCTATGGTGACAAGCAGGTGGGTAAAGCCCCCGGGCGCCTTTTTGAGTGGCCCAACCAGGTCGAGCCCCCAGACCATGAAGAGCCACATGATGGGGATCATCTAGAGAGCCTAGGTCGGGAGGTGTGTTTGTTGAGAGTAGTACTAGCACCCTTCGTAGGTGCGTACAATTTGCTCAGCATCGGCTACTACGGTGGGCTAGTAGAAGCCTTGTCGGAATGCATTCCCAACCAATGTTCTTGGTGCGGCATGATGACCATAGACTCCACCATGGATGTCGCTCAGCAGGAGTTTTCCCTATTCACCAGGGATATAGAGTTGCAAAATCCTGCTGTGACTCTGTTTGTAGAGTTCCCCTTCTACAAGAACAAAGGACTTGGCGTGCCGTGCGAGCCGTCGGGCTTCCGTCTTGTCTGCCGGTAGTGTGTCATGGAGGAGGTAGTCAAGGTAAAGCGTTCTCCAGTCATCGGGAGGGTCAGACTCCATTGCTGGGTCCTCTTCAAGCTCCATGACCTCGGGGTCGGGTGGAGCAGTTGGTGGATCGGCCCCTAGGGTTGGACTAGAAGGGCCATCGTCGGCTTGTTCCGACCCCACGTAGCGTATCGAGGGTTTGTGTTGGTCACTGGCAAAGATGCCAGTTGGGACTGGCTCTCGGTCGGATGCTGCTTTTACGAGCGTGTCGGTTGCTTCGTTGAGGCGCCTGGGGATGTGATTGAGTTCGAGGCCGTCGAATTTGTCCTCCAGCCGTCGGACTTCTTGACAGTATGCCTCCATCTTGGCATCGTGGTAGCATGACTCTTTCATGACCTGGTTGATGACCAGCTGAGAGTCGCCCCTGACGTCGAGGCGTCAGATGCCTAGCTTGATGGCGATTCATAGGCCGTTGATGAGCGCTTCGTATTCTACAGTATTGTTTGATGAGGGGAAATGGAGCCGAACCATGTACCTCATGTGGACCCCGAGGGGAGATACAAAGACTAGTCCTGCTCTGGCACCCTTCTTCATTAGCGATCCATCGAAGTACATTATCTAGTACTCTTGATCGACGGCTGCTGGTGGCATCTGGACCTCGGTCCACTCTGCGATGAAGTCAGCTAGTACCTGAGATTTGATCGCTGTTCGGGGAGCATAGGAAATGCCCTGATCCATCAGCTCAAGTGCCCACTTTGCGGTTCTTCCCGTAGCGTCATGGCTACGGACAACCTCGCCGAGGGGGGAACGACGTCACTATTGTCATGGGGTGTGACTCAAAGTAGTGGCGTAGCTTCCTTTTGGTGATGAGGATGGCGTAGAGGAGTTTTTGGATTTGGGAGTAGTGGGTTTTGGAGTCGGATAACACCTCGCTGATGAAATACACAGGGCGCTGCACCTTGAAGGCATGCCCCTCTTCCTCTCGCTCTACTACTAAGGCGGAGCTAACCACTTGGGTGGTGGCCGATATATAGAGTAGGAGGGATTCTCCGTTGCATGGAGGAACTAAGACTGGTGGTTTAGTTAGAAATTGCTTAACTATGTCAAGCGCCTCCTGAGCCTCGGCCGTCCACTCAAAGCGGTCAGCTTTCTTTAGGAGTCGATAAAGGGGGAGTCCTCGTTCACCGAGGTGCGAAATGAATCGGCTGAGGGCGGCGAGGCAACCTATGATCCGCTGAACCCCCTTTATGTTTTGGATCGGGCCCATCCTTGTGATGGCTAATATCTTCTCCGGGTTGGCTTCGATGCCACGCTCGGAGACGATGAAGCCGAGCAGCATGCCCCTCGGGACCCTGAAAACACATTTTTCGGGATTGAGTTTGATGCCGTTTGCCCGAAGTTTCGCAATGGTTTGCTCAAGGTCGGTGACAAGGTGGTTAGCTTGTTTGGTTTTGACTACGATGTCATCTACATAGGCCTCAACGGTTCACCCGATGAGGTCTCCAAAGCAATTGAGCATACAGCGCTGGTACATTGCCCCAGCATTCTTTAGACCGAATGGCATTGAAACATAGCAAAATGATCCGAAGGGGGTGATAAAAGATGTCGCGAGCTGGTCAGACTCTTTCATCGCGATTTGATGGTAGCCAGAGTATGCATCAAGGAAGCATAGGGTTTCGCACCCCGAGGGTGGAATCGACTATTTGGTCTATTCGTGGCAAGGAAACGGATCCTTTGGACATGCTTTATTGAGGCCGGTATAATCGTCACACATTCTCCATTTTCCCGCTCTATTTCCGCACAAGAACGGGATTTGCTAACCACTCTGGGTGGTATACCTCCTTAATGAATCCTGCGGCCACCAGTTTGGCTATCTCTTCGCCGATGGCCCTACGTTTCTCCTCGTTGAAGCGGCGCAGGCGTTGCTTCACCTGCTTGGAGCCTGGGAGGATCTAGAGAGTATGCTCGGCGACCTCCCTCGGGATGCCTGGCATATCCGAGGGTTTCCACGCAAAGATGTCTTTGTTGTCATGGAGGAAGTCGATGAGCGCGCTTTCCTATTCGGAGGAGAGCGCGGTCCCGATACGAACTTTTTTGCCCTCGGAGCTGCTGGGTCCAAGAGGACCTCCCTGGAGCCTTCTGCCGATTTGAATGACCCGGTTGACTTCTTCGTGTTGGGTGCCTCTTCAAACGACCTTCTTCCCTGAGGGTGACGACCTCTTGAAGGCAATGACTGCGGATGCGTGTCCGCAGCATTCGACTTCGCACTCATAAGCACGCTGGAAGGAGGGTGCCGATGGTGATTACCCCACGGGGACCCAGCATCTTCAGCTTAAGGTACGTATAATTGGGGACGGCCATGAACTTTGCGTAGCATTGTCATCCCAAGATGGTGTGGAAAGTCCCTCGAGAACCCCACTACATCGAAGGTGAGGGTATCGTCTAGTAATTAGACCGATCCCCGAAAGTGACGGGCAAATCGATCTGCCCTAGTGGCATAGCCTACCTACCAGGCACGACGCCATGGAAAGGCGCTCGGATAGGGTGGAGGTTTCGTTCGATCGATGCCCATCTCGTCGAGCATCTTGGTGTACATGATGTTGAGGCTGCTGCCTCTATCCATCAGTACTTTCATGAGCCGCTTAGGTCCGACGATCGGATCGATGACAGCGGGGTACCTTCCCGGATGTGGGATGGCATCCGGATGGTCAGTGTGATCGAAGGTTATGGCGGATTCTGACCATCGGAGGAAGGCTGCATGGCTGGTCTGGCGGTATAGACCTCGCGACGCGCGACCTTCTGGCAGTGCATGGAGTCGTAGGCCATTGATCCTCTGAAGATCATGAGGGCACCGGTCGGTGTTGGGAAGGCGTCATCCTTCTCCTCTGCGTTGTCTGTGGTGGGAACATGTTCCTTTCCCCTGCTCCCCTTTGTTGAGGCCCCGGCTAAGTATTTGTGCATGAGGCCGCAATCCTTGTATAGATGCTTGGCCGAGAAGGCATGGTTTGGGCATGGCCCCTCAAGCATTTTCTTGAAGTGGTTCGGAGTGCCTTCCGTGGGCTTCTGGCTACCTTTGCGGTCGACAGCGGCCACGGGCGAGTTGTCACGCCGTTGCTTCTTATTTTTCTTTTTGGTGGGACGGTTGGAGGCGCCTTCGACGGCGTCCTCGTCCCGCCTCATCTTTCTGTCGGAGCAATCAAAGATGGCTCCGACCGCCTCCTCTCCAGAGGCGTGACTGGTGGCGATGTCTAGGAGTTCCTTAGTAGTTTGCGGGCCCCTGTGTCCTAACTTGTGGACTAGGGATTCGTAGGTTGTTCCGGACAGAAAGGCTCCTATCACGTCGGTGTTTGCGACGTTAGGGAGCTTCGTTGCACTGTGAGAGAAGCACCGAATGTACCTGCGAAGGGTTTCATCGGCCTTCTAGCGGTAGTTTTTGAGGTCCCATGGGTTTCCAGGGCATTTGTACGTGCCCTAGAAGTTGCCCACGAAGATCTCCGTCAGATCCTGCCCAACTCTAAATAGCATTGGACGGTAGGTGCTCCAGCCATGCTCGCGCCGAATCGGCCAAGAACAGCGGGAGATTGCGAATAATGAAATTGTCATCACTCGCACCACCGGCCTGACATGCAAGCCGATAGTCTTCGAGCTAAAGCCCGGGATTTGTTTCGCCAGAATATTTAGGGATGTTGGTAGGCGGTCGATACCTTGGGGGAACGCAGTGTTGAGGATGTGTCAGCCGAAGGCCTGAGGGCCGGGCAGGCTGGGGGCTCAGGCTTTGGTCCTCGTTGCTGTCGTAGCGGCTGCCACGTCGGGGATGATAGCCGGCTGCTGCTCTCCATCATCGCCGTGGGCACGTCTCGAGCGTCGATGATGCTGCGTACGTGGCCATGGCCGAGGCGTTGATGTACTGGGACGACGGAGGGCTGCCTGCCGGCTGGCGGTGTTTGGTGAACGGACGCGTCCTTGGTGGGACGCACTGAGGGCGTGCGCTGGCTGGTGTCGGGTTCGTGTCGTCGAGACAACGAACTTTCCGCCTGCTGCGCCGCTGCACGCTCGAGCAACGTGCGAATTTCTTAGCGAGCGTGGTGATCCTCGGACGTCGCGGCCTCCGGAAGGCCATGCAGCAAGGTGGTCGCTGCGGCAATGTTTTGGTTGGCTCGGGCAAAGTGAGGAAGGGTCCCATTATCGATGAGGATCCTTTGATGTATGGTGTGGGCCATGGCACGCCCCCCCCCCCCCGTCTTTGCGGCGTTCAATCTCGCGATTGATGTCCGCATATTCCTGGACGAGCCCTTGCCCGGCCTCATCGATCTCTTGCTAATGGGCCCTCAGCTGCTCCATCCTTAGGTGAGATGGGGCCATCGTCTCTTCCCTAGATCTGCTATCAGGGTTGTTCGTAGGGGTGACCTCTTCCCTAGAGACACTTTCGACATGACCCTCGAGGGTTTGCGTCATGAAGCATTCCCGGGAAGGATGGTGGCTCCCCTACTGGAATCCGAGCTAGAGAACGATCCTGGCTCCTCGTTGAGGAGCCCATAGAGGGTCTCCGTATCATGCTCAATCGCCCCCACGAACTCAATGTCCGTGGGTGACTGAACCATACGTAGCGCCTGAAGGCGGCCAGCGGTCGCCGCAGCGTTGCGGAGACCGAACGGAAACACCATTGGGGTGCTCCGAACAGACCCTTCCGGACATAGGGTGGCATTGTGAGAGGCCTCCCTTGGTGACTGGACTCCCAGGGAGTTGCCCCGTGGGCCCTCAAGCCTAAGACGGCTGAGGTTGATGGAAGGGAGAGATGGGGCGGCTGAGTGAGTCAGCGCCAGCTCTCCTCCTAGTGTGATGATGAAATCTAGGTCGCCGAAATACACGTGTGTGCTCGGGGCCTAGGTGATTGCGTGGGTGGCCATCCGAGGCCTGATTTGGAACGCGCAAGCTCCCCTACCTGGCGCGCCAACTGTCGGTGTTTTGTACAAGCACCAGCAAGTAAATTTATAGTAATGCGTGTTAGGCTCGGATGGTGTGCTAAAGGACACAAGATTTATACTAGTTTGGGCTGAAAGTCCCTACATCCAGTTTGTTGATGCTCGTGTTATTAGCACCGTGAACGGTTTGTAGTAAGGGGTACAAATGATCGAGAGAGGGACTGGTCCCAAGTCTCTGATGGAAGGGTTGAAGGGAGGTCAAGAGGTTCGAAGCAACTTGACTGTGTGTATCTATGTGTTGTATTGTTCGTCTCAAGAGTCCGTCCTTCTGATGGAGGAAGCACATCCCCTTTTATAGATGAAGGGGTCGGCTTTACAAGGATGAGGGCTCTACCTTATTCTTGTGGCTCACGTCTACCCAATCCTCCTTCTTCATTCTGATGAGTGCGAAGGAAGATAAGTGCCTACAATATTGTCGATGTCTCTGTAGAATGTTAGGTTGATCACAGAACGTTGCCCTACGCAGGGTATGGGTTGTAGTACAGTGGTTTTGACTTATTAGCCTCCCCTAGCCTTGCTCCGCATGCCTTCTGGTTCCTGTGAGTCTTCGTCGGAGGGACGAGGGGTCGGGATCCGGCATAATGCCGTGCTCAAGGCCTTCTGACTTGGCAGACCTGAGGGGTCGGGAAGCGGGCGCCGCTCCCTTGGGTCCATAGCATGGTGACGAACAATCCGTCATTCATGGAGATAGCAAATCCTTTTCTGGAGCGTAGCGGGTGTCGTATATCTTCATCGGGTTCCGTGTCCCAGGGCTGAAGGTGGCACCTACAACTCTACAGGGCGAGGAGCACACACCTGTACAACCTTTCGGGCTCTACGGCGCCCGGAAGGGTCTAAAGCACCTGTCCTATCATCCCCTGGCAGTACTTTTCTTGCCAGGGCGCAGGATATGGTCCTTGGAGCCATGGTTGACCTGAACGTCTTGTCTTGCCCCGTACTTATCATCTTGAGGGAATGGGGAGAAGTTGTCAAGTAAGATGAATCCAATCTTTAGATATGGAGCAGGGTGAGACTCGTTCCTTGCCATCAGGCGAAACAGAGACCAATTCCTATCTCTTGGGCGAGACTGACCTCGCCCCTCCGGGGTCAGGCGAGGCGGAATCTATCCCTCAGCCCTCGGGCGAGACCGAGCCCGCCCTAAAGGCGTCGGGCGAGACGGAGTTTATCCCTCGGCCCTCGGGCAAGACCGAGCCTGTCCCAAAGGCGTCGGGCGAGATGGAGATTAACCCTGAGCCCTCGGGCGAGGCAGAGTTTATCTCACAAAGGCGTCGGGCGAGGCAGAACCAAACTCCTGTCACTCGAACAAGGGATGAAACGGCACCATTATATGTCCAGAAGTTTTTCACGTTCGGTGGTTATTGGTTCCACCTTCTGGGGTACCCCGGTCTTAGGTCCCCGACACTGGCGATGTCCGAGCATCGAGGAGTCCTCGACGTAGCTGGTGATGAAGCACGAGCGACGAACAGTCCGGTCAACTGGTCGGCGATGAAGTGAGCATTGAGTAAAAATGACCGGCGAATAGTCCAATCAACTAGTTGGCGACGAAGTCCATGAACCTAGCGATCTGACCAGTTGATCGGTGGAGAAGTCCGAGCACTAGGTGGTCTGATCACCTGGACGATGATCCTACAATACAAATATGTAGAACAGGTAGTACATGATGTAAAAATATATAAACTCCGGAGAAGAATCAGCAATGGTGATGAAATAGCATATGCAGCTCAGTGATCAATTGGTGTGAAGATGTATTTATTTTTAATACAAACCGCCCGACCAGTTAGTGTGTAGATGAGTCTCCAGACCTAGCTAGCCCGTTAACCATAACGCGAAGCATGGAGCCCATGTGCGTTTAGGAAGAATAAAGCATTGCTAAGGAGCCGCTGCCGACCACCCATAACGCAGAGGGCAGATGCTCATGCACGTCTAGGGAGAAGTCGGAGATAGGGCCATCTCAGGGGATATCCAAGCATCAACATGACTATTTGGGGGTTCGCCTTAGCTGTATGTCGGAGACTTAGCTATATGTCATCTTTAAGATGGTATACATGAAAGGAAATCATTTGGAGAGCAAACATGGAGAAAACAACTCGGAGAAACATTATGGCGATATACAAAGATTAGAGAATATTTAGAAAAATATTAAAGCACGACTTAGTTGTAGATAGAAAGTCTGGTTGGCATCGTATGGCATTATCTGGTCGGCATGCACGAAATTGCGCGGCCCTTGAGCTTTCTGAACTGTCGTCATGGAGGCGGTCGCGGTTGTCATGGCGCCATTCTTCGCGGTGATCATCGTTGTGACGCGGCAGGTGGTCAGAGAAAGTAGTCTGGGCGACGTCGTCCTTATATTAGTGGTCGGCGATGCGGGCAGCTCGCATAGCGGCTCGCTTGATGGCTGGAACGGAGTTGATCTCATGCTGGAGTATGACGGACATAGTTGGAGCTTAGCAGTGTCAATCCGCGTGGTACTGTTGCTGAAGTCAGGCTCTATTTTTGGTATGTACCCAGACGGAGTCGATCTCGTGTAGGAGCCGATTATGACAAACGCAAACAAGCAGCCGAGAAAATTATTCATGTGTGCATGTTCCGCGCTGGTTGCTTGCTATCGGCTTGCATGTAGATAGGTTCTTGGTAAGTGGGCATGGCTTGCATGACCTGTTTGTACATGCATATACCCATATACGATGCATGCATATACCCATATATGCCTTGGCCCTGCTTGCTTCCTGTTTGCTTGTAATAAGGGAATAACGCCTTGAACGTGAAAACCTCGACATGGAAATTCCTGTGGTGCTGTATCGGAGATGGAGGCGACATCGCATACTGGAGACTGACTTGTGCTCTGATTTTGCTTCTTGGCTTTAGATCGGATCTTGTACACGTTGACGCCATCGGTGATGATGTCGTCGACCTGCTTCCTGGTGCTAGTCTCGACCAAGTCCTAGGACCTAGAGGATAGCATGTGCCGCAGACCATGATTGAAGGCGCTAGGTTGTCCAGTGACAAATCGTCGTCGTGGTCAGACAAGGATCTCCACGAGATTGATGACGAGAACACGCTGTTGATTTGAGGTCCATTTGGCTCGCCATGGATCAGCACGCACAGCCCCATGGTTGGCGCCAACTATCGACAAAAGATGCTCGGCAGTCCTCCGAGGGGTATTCCACTAAGGTAAATTGATCGGTAGAGGTGCGCGTGATAGAAATCGGATGGTAACGCAAGGAGCAGAGACAACAATTTAGACAGGTTCGGGCCGTCTGATCGATATAATACCCTATGTCCTATGTCTTTGGTGTATTGTATGATATGTATGTAGATGTCGACTAGGGGACCCCTGCCTCTCCTTATATACTCTGGAGGGGTAGGGTTACAAGAAAAGTATCCTATTTGGTACTATACAATATCTTGCGGTGCACGTCGACCATTGCCGTGCATGCCTTGATCTTATGGGCTGGACCACCTCTGATGGTGCGGCCTATGTCTTGTCTTATGGACACTAGGGGTTATATTCCCCACACACGGGGACAGCGCGGCGCGCTTCTGACCGAGCCATTTTTTGCCGCTGGGCCACGACAGCGCATAGCGCGCGAGTGATTTTCAGCCCAAATGCACAGTAACGTTTATGAATTGTTATTCAGAAGCAATTTTTTGATGTTTTTTTTGTCAAAATTTGAACCAACGGGATAATTTTTTCAGAGAGTAGATGAGTACAGTAAAATGCTTCTGAAAAGTAGATAAAGAATTTTTTTCATGTTTCCACTGCAAAGGTTAAAGTTTATTATCTTCTAATTAAATTCAAACCAACAGGAGAATTTAATTTGAAGTGGAGTTAAATTTAATTTAGTAAATTATAATATTGTTATTTTTCTGACCAATGTTGATAATAGCAATATTATAATGTTTATTCATAATGTTTTTCCATGCATTAATTCTATTTCTGCCCAACGATGATGTAGAATTAGTGTATAAGAAAGTTGTATGTTTTAATTTTGACCAACGTTAAATTAAGGCATGCAATTATTATGTCAATTTTCTCACTTTCTCTGACGGTGTTTTTCAGAACTCAACCCAATGTCATTTATCTCACACATACCACCTCTTGAAGCGGCAACTATAGGGTATGGCGAGAGAAGTATGAACTAGCACTTGCGTTGTCTAAAAATGACCTAGTGCTTACCTCCCTGTGTCCTACTGAGCCAGTAGACCTGGTGAGGGAAGAAACTAAGTCTGATGCTGATTTCACTGCTCAGCAGTGAGATCATGCAGAAGTGTGGATGAAATATGATCCCGAATGCAAGAAATGGGACATTTCAAACTGCAAGTGCTTGATGGTGGCTAAGTCCACTATTTTAGATGCAATAAGAGGGTCTATCCCAGATTGTGATACCACCACAGAATATCTTAAGAAAGTGGAGAGTCTGTTTACTGGCTCTTCAAAGGCTTATGCCAGTACTTTGATCAAGAAATTGTTCAATGAGAAATGCACTGGTGGTGGTATCAGAGAGCACATACTAAAGATGAGTAACATGGCTTCAAAGCTGAAGCCAATGGATTTGGGGCTCAAGGATGAGTTTCTGATTCATTTGGTTTTTGCTTTCTTGCCTAAGGAATATGAAACCTTTGTTGTTAATTACAACATGCAGCCCGATAATTAGGATGTAGAGAAGCTCATCGCAATATATGTTCAAGAAGAGGAAAGGCTGAAAAGCTCACAAGGTGATTCTGCTAACCTTGTGAAGGATAACAAAAAGAAGAACTTTAACAAGAATGCCAAACCTCAAGGGAAAGCCCCTCAGAATGACCACCATCTGAAGAACAACAATGCTCAAATTGAGAAGGATCAGTGTAAATGGTGCAAGAAGCATGGACATTACCAGAGGGACTGTCTAGACTTCCTGATGAGCCTTCTAAAGAGAGGTGAGGATTTCATTACATTCATAGATGAGTCCTTGTATTTAAGTTATGCAGAAAAGGGGGTTGCCATTTCATTGGCTATCCAGAAAAGTCAAAAGGTTACCGCTTCTATTGTCCTGACAGACAAACAAAGTTTGTAGAAATAAGACGTGCTGTGTTCTTCGAGGATGATATGATAAGGGAGAGCATGGTAGCGTGAGAAATTAATTTTGAAGAGAAGCGGGTATACATGCCCACTCCGATGGTTCATGAGCCATTCTTCACACTACTTATTGTTGCCATACCAACAGTGCAAGACACTGTAGTAACAACACCTATTGTTAGTTCTCCTATGGCAACAATGAATGAACATGAGAAACGTATCGTCTAGGATCCCATAGAACCCGTTGTCACACATGAGGAGGAGCAACAACAACCTCATATAGAACAAGCATCATCTAACAAGGCCCCTAGAAGGTCTTAAAGAGTCAGGAGATCAGCCATTCCTGATTACTACAAAGTCTATGACTATGAGGAATTTTAAATGGAGCGTGATCCCATCTCATTTGAAGAAGCCATGAGAAGCGCTTATTCATCAAAGTGGCTTAAAGCCATGGAAGATGAAATGAAATTAATGAAAACCAACGGTGTTTGGGACTTAGAAATAATTCCTAAAGGAGCTAAGACAGTAGGTTGTAAATGAGTCTACAAAACCAAACATGACTCCAAAAGGAATATAGAAAGATTTAAAGCGCGACTTGTGGCGAAAGGCTTCACGTAAAGAGAAGGTATAGATTATAATGAGATATTTTCTCTAGTCTCAGGTAAGGATTCTTTTAGAATCATAATAGCGCTTGTAGCACATTACGATTTAGAATTACATCAGATGGATGTAAAGACGGCGTTTCTAAATGGGGATCTAGAGGAAAATGTTTACATGACACAATCGAAAGGTTTTGTTGTGGAACGAAAAGAACGTATGGGATGCCGCCTGAAGAAATCCATTTATGGATTAAAACAAGCTTCAAAGACAGTGGTATTTGAAGTTTGATAGTACAATAAGAAAGTTTGGGTTTCAAGAAAATGTAGAGGACAATTACGTTTATGTAAAGTTCAAGAATGAGAAATACATTTTTCTAGTCTTGTATGTGGATGACATCTTGCTCGCTAGTAGTGATATTAATCTACTACTAGAAACAAAGTTATTGTCCTCGAAGTTTGATATGAAGGATCTCGGTGAAGCTTTGTTCGTCCTAGGAATAGAGATTCACCGAGATAGAGAAAAGGGGTTTTAGGATTATCACAAAAGGCATACTTAGAAAAAGTTATAAAG
This sequence comes from Miscanthus floridulus, assembly GCF_019320115.1. Taxonomy (NCBI): domain Eukaryota; kingdom Viridiplantae; phylum Streptophyta; class Magnoliopsida; order Poales; family Poaceae; genus Miscanthus; species Miscanthus floridulus. Next base: position 77,499,338 of record NC_089581.1, read on the forward strand.
AAATACAGTATGTAAAATTATAAGTCTTCACCTGCTCCCATAGTCAAGGACGATAAATATGGGGAATTTCAATGTCCTAGGAACCAATATGAGATCGATCAAATGAAAGCGGTTCCAAATAGTTCAGCTGTTGAAAGTTTACAGTATGCTCAAGTGTGTATTCACCCTGACTTAGCATTTGTTACCGGGTTACTTGGCAGATATTAGAGTGATCCAGGAATAGAATATTGAAAATTAGTAAAGAAAGTTTTGCGTTACCTACAATGTATGAAGGGTCTCATGCTAATGTATAGAAGATCTGATTCCCTGTACATAGAGGGGTATATAGATTCTGATTATGCAGGTGTTGATAGAAAGTCCCGTTAAGATACATATTCACTCTCGCAGGAGGAGCTATATCGTGAAAAAGCTCAAAGCAAACTGCCGCTACATCGTCCACAATGTATGCCGAGTTTATAGTATGTTATGAGGCCACAGGACAGGTGAATTGGCTGAAGAAATTCATACCCGGGTTGAAAGTGGTAGACGACATACATAAGCCACTCAAGTTATACTGTGATAATAATCTAGCAGTATGTTATGCTCACAACAATAAGTCAAGTGGTGCTGTCAAACACATTGACATAAAGTATTATGTTGTGAAAGATAAAGTCCGGGGTCACATAATTAGTCTTGAGCATATAAGAACATAAAAGATGCTCATGAATCTGCTTACAAAATGCTTACCACCCAGCATGTTCAGAGAACATTTAGCTGGCATGGGTTTAAGGGAAACCCTATGATTCCTGGACAATAAGGGCCTAGATGAGAATCTGTTTCAAAACAGTGAGGTGCATTGTAGCTGTTTAATCTAATGACAACAGACCGTGACGATGAGACAAGCTCTAAACACTGATCTGTGATGGAATAGAAACAAGATAAGGCAAGTAAATTGAGTTTATGTCATAAGGTGAGATCAAGGGGGAGAATGTTACATTGATCTCCACCAATTGGTTCAACGACCATTTGGACCCTTGGATCCACGTTCTGATCGAGGACGCCCAACCGCTCCATGGTTGGTAGGCCCATCGCACATCGCCATAAAAATGGAGGTGGAGGCCGGGGCACAAGACACGAGGTTCACCTGAGCCGACAGACACCCCACCTACATCCCAAACCCTAACGATCTAGAGAGGGGGCGCTGCCAGCGATGGGAAGCACCGCCACCGGCTTCACCCCGCCTCTGCATCACCGCCATCACGACCACGCCTTCACCGTCGGGCTTCACCGCGCCACCGACAATCAATCCCATGGCTAGCTCATCTTCTACGAAGGCGACCGATGGTTTGCACCTTCGCACCCTCTCCCTCTATCTCTAAATCATGTACTAGTTCATATTTTAGGATTTACGATTTATCCCAAATGTCAGTATACATGCTAGATCTGTGGCTAGTAGATCCTGTAATTTCTATCACTTGCCTCTCTGTTTTTTTTTCATTCAGGCACGGAGGAGGCGGCGGAAGCATACAACGTGGCGGCCATAAAGTATCGAGGCATCAACGCGGTGACCAACTTCGACATCACGCGTTACGACGTGGACAAGATCATGGAGAGCAACATGCTGCTCCCGGCCGACCAGGTCCGGCGCAACAACAAGGACGGCCAACGCCGCGCGCCGCGGTCTCATCGGCACCGGTTCAGGCTGCCAACTGCACGGCGGGCACCTTGGAGATGCAGCCGGCGGCTGTCGCGTGGTCCAACGAGCTGCGGTGGCCAGCAGCACCAGGACATCGTGTCCGTGGACACGCCGCTCGGGCACACGCCGCAGCGCCATCACGCACATGCCGAACGTGTCGTCGTTGCTGGCGGCCCCGACCTTGAGCAACTGCAGCTCCAGGGAGCAGAGTGTTAGCAGTGCGGCTACTGCGTCTGGTCCGACGACGAATGAAGCGGCGGCGGCAGCATCAGGCGACAACATTGCCTCGGCTATCGTCAGGCCAAACAAGACAGCCCGGTCCAGGAGGCCCAGTACGCGCTACGACGCTGACGAATGGGTCCAGTATTACTGACGAATGGGCCGGGGCAGCAGTGTGGGCATGCATTAGGGCATGCTTATCCTTATTGGTTAGTTCTGCTCCAAAAAAAAAAAACGGTAAGTTTAAGTTGTGTATGTAGTGGTCTGGTCTAATCAATATGTGAGGAACTAACTTAGCCATCATCCCCGTGCCTGCTTATAGCCTCTTGCGATTCCTCCTCCTTTTGCATTGGGTTCTCAGGAGGATTCTTTTGGATTGGGTGCTAGCAGCATGGATCCCCTCCAATATAGCCAATGCTAATTTGTAATAGGATGGTTTGTGTTGATCTCGTCGCTTCGACTAGAGTAGGAAAATATGTACGTATATATGCCAAGTCAGGACAAGTAGGTTGCATTGTGTGCAATTCATCAGTGTCATTATATATAGTCCTTAATTACTGACAAGTAAAAACACCTTGAACCATGTGCCTAATAAACATAGGATTATTGCTGATCCTAGTGACTAGTAATTAAATACGAAACGCATGTGTACTTAGCGAGTGCGAGGGTAGACATCAGTATGTTCCAAAAGTAAACCAATCCCTAGGGGCGAATGTTCAGAGAGACACGCGGTTCGTTAGCCTCTAGGCAGCACGTGGAGTTTACGACTGAGATGAGATGAATGGCATATGCTGCCATCGCAGCACCGGCCTTCCTTCTTCTACCGATTCGTGAGTACAAAGCTGATCTTTGCACTCTAATAAATATCAAGAGATAGTTTTTCACTCTAATAAATATATCTGATGGAACCTGCTTCACTCTAATAAATATATATGATGGAACCTGCTCTATAGCTGTGTCATATCATTGCTATAGATTTGTTGTAAGAGAAAAACATTGTTTATTAACTGAACAAGTACGCCTTATAAGCTAAATGAACAGGACGATAATCCTGACCATGTTTTAGCTAGAAGAAGATATTAATATAATATTTACACGATTAAAATAATGTTCTATTATCATAACATATATATCTTATAGAATTCAATTAAACTAATATAATTTGATGGTCTAGATTGCCATTGTATTTTTTATAAGTTTGGTAGAAATTTTACTTAAAACAAGCCACGGTGAATAGAGGGAGTAATTAGCTATAAGCACTTTACCTAAATTTGTTGATTCCATGCATGTAACTGAAAGGAAATTTGTTGATTCCATCTGACTGAAAGAGATGTGTGCCTACGGAGGGCATGTTTGGATGAAAGACAGAACAGGACACACACTTCGGGACGTTACGTCTAACGCTAGCCAGCTTTGACCAACTTAGGCGCCTGTTTGAATTGGTTGATAGCGATAGTTAGGATGGCAAGAATCCTTTTCATGTCGCCATGGTCCTGCATGCACGAGTTACTCAAAAAAAGTGTGACAATCACTAGTACACAAACAGGGTGTACTCTCGGTTGGGAAACCCCTTTAGTCCTGGTTTTCCAACCGGGAGCACGAATCCGGAACTAAAGGGCCCTTTCTTTAGTCCTGGTTTCTCGTCCAGGACTAAAGCACTAGTAGAGAACAGACATTTGATCCTCGGCTAAAATGGGCTCTAGTCTCGGAATTTTTTTTGCCCGGGACTAGAGATATCTTTAGTCCCGGTTGGTGGCTCCAACCAGAACTAAAGGTCCCTGCCCAACGGCTACTGCGCCAGACAGAGGTGGCAGGGACCATTAGTCCCGATTGGAGCCACCAACCGGGACTAAAGGTATACTTTTACTCCCGGTTGGTGGCTCCAACCGGGAGTAAAGGTCTACTCCCGGGCCGTGGCTGCGCCCGGGGTTGGAAAGTTACCTTTAGTCCCGGTTGGAGCCACCAACCAGGATTAAAGGTCCCTCCTTTATATATCCCGGCCGTCTCCTTCTTCTCCGAGCCCGAGCTCAGCACATTTTGAAGCTCACTGCACTAGTGTTCTTGCTTTCTCCCTCCCTCCATTGTTCCTCCATCCATTCTTCGATTTTTTCGATTTCTCCATCGATTCTTCAGTTGTAAAGGTTACCAATCTCATACTCTCATTTTTCACCATTGTCTTATCTCATTTTGTTCACTATATATATATATGGTTCTTTATTGTGGTTTTTTTATTTGTAAGCAATTTGAGCTCAAAATCACTTCAAGCTTGCATATTTACATGAAAGAAGGTTAAAGTAGCTAGTTGAACTTGCGGATCGTGTTCATCTCAGCGACCGTGCTTTTTATTTTAACTTTTTATGAAATGAAAAACTTAGAAAATAGTTAGAAAATTATAGAAAATCCGTACTAGTTGAACTTACGGACCGTGTTCAGCTCGACGAGCATGTTCTCTGTCGAGTGGTAACGGACATCAAGGAAGAGCTTTGATTCTACGAGGGAGAGCGACAACGGTCGTGGAAGACCGTGTTCCCTTCCTCGTAGAATCGGAGCTCTTCCTTGACTAAGTACGGTGCCGTCCGGTGGAGAAATGCTCGCCAAGATGATCACGTAAGCAAGGTCAACTAGTACGGATGGTTATTTATTAAAACATGTTTTTGAGCTATAGTGTATTAAAAAATGAGTATAGAGATATAGATAATTTTATAGTTTCTTAATTTTATTTGTTTATAAAATAAGAAATTTATAGTGTATTAAAAATGAGTATAGAGAGAAGATGGCAACTGCTTCATTGTTTAGAGATATAGATAATTTTATAGTTTCTTAATTTTATTTGTTTATAAAATGAGAAATTTATAGTGTATTAAAAAATGAGTTTATAGTTTCTTAATTTTATTTGTTTATAAAATGAGAAATTTATAGTGTATTAAAAAATGAGTTTAGAGAGTAGATGGCAACTGCTTCCAGGTCCTCGGCCTCTCATGGGTTTCCAAAGCGACTTAGGCTGGGCCTCCCTCTCATTCCATGCGGCAAGTGTCGTGATGAGACGAAGATTGTGATGGAGTACCGAGTGAAGAAGGAGGGTCCCGACAAGGATCGTATCTTCTACAAGTGTCCGGATCGCAATGTGAGTTATTTTATCATATTTAATGATTATGGTTAGTTTATACCTATTTTCATGATGGTTGTGATTAAAGTTCTAATTTTTTGTTTCAATTTCAGTGGGATGGCAATGGACGATGTTCAGGCTTCTATTGGGAGGAAGAGTATGTTGAACTCATGCAAAAATATCTTGCACAACAGGTAGATATGGCGGCTAATGAGGTAGTGATCCAGCCGAAGAAGCCCAAAGATGTTGCACAATCAGGGGATCTGTCTGTTTTAGTTGAGATTGGTCATAAAATCCTTGTGCTCCTGAAATGTATTTTAGCTTTAGTTCTTTTAGTTGTAGTTGGGATTGTCTATATTGTAGCGATGCTTTCATAAATTTGTACCTTTTGTGGTGGCACACATGTTGTATAAATAATTAATTATGATCTAGGTTTTAATATGATATTTATGTCATGTAATGCAGATGAGCCGGCATTGGATGTATAATGCTGATCGCCGCTCCCAAGAGTTCATTGACGGCGTGCATTCTTTGTTACGTGCGGCCGAGGCAAACAAACGTGACGGTTTCATTTGCTGCCCATGTGCCATATGTAAGAATACGGTGGAATATCCTTGCTCAAGGACTCTTCATTCACACTTGTTCAAGTCGGGTTTCATGCCAAACTATATTTATTGGACGAAGCACGAAGAAACCGGCGTTGTAATGGAAGAAGGTGAAGAAGAACAATGGGACGACAATGATATTATTCCCGATGGTGCGTGCTTCAATGATACTGCAATGGGAGAAGCTGAAGAAGAGGTAGCCACAGAAGATGAGCCTGCTGATGATCTTTGTCAGGTCATTCGTAATGCACAAAGAGAATATGAAAGTGAAAAGGAGAAGATCAAGTTCGAGTGGATGCTAGAAGATCACAACAAATTATTGTACCCAACTTGTGATGCAGGGCAGAAAAAGTTGGGAACCACACTAGAATTGCTACAATGGAAGGCAAAGAATGGTGTATCTGACAAGGGATTTGGAGAGTTAATAAAAATCCAAAAGAAGATGCTTCCAAAGGACAATGAATTGCCCGCCACTACCTACGAAGCAAAACAAGTTGTCTGTCCTATGGGGCTAGAAATCGAGAAGATACATGCATGTCCTAATGATTGCATGCTGTACCATGGCAAAGAGTACGAGAAATTGGATGCATGCCCGGTATACCATGCATCGCGGTATAAGATCAGACGAGATGACCCTGGTGATGTTGAGGGCGAACGTCCACAGAAGAAAATCCCTACCAAGGTTATGTGGTATGTTCCTATAATACCACGCTTGAAACGTCTGTTCAGAAACAAAGAACATGCAAAATTATTGCGATGGCACAAAGAAGACCGTAAGGTAGACAATATGTTGAGACACCCTACTGATGGGTCCTAGTGGACAGCAATCGACAGAGAATTCCCAGAGTTTGCAAATGACGCAAGAAACTTAAGGTTTGCTTTAAGTACAGATGGTATCAATCCTTTTGGAGAGCAGAACAGTAGTCATAGCACTTGGCCTGTTAGTATCTACAACCTTCCTCCTTGGTTATGCATGAAGCGAAAGTTCATTATGATGCCTGTGCTCATCCAAGGCCCGAAGCAACCTGGCAATGACATCGATGTGTACCTGAGACCACTTATTGATGAACTTCTCATTTTGTGGAATAAAGAAGGTGTACGTGTGTGGGATGAGTACAAACAAGAACACTTTGATCTGCGAGCATTGTTGTTCGTAACAATCAATGATTGGCCTGCTCTAAGTAATCTTTCAGGACAGTCAAACAAGGGATATAATGCATGCACACACTGCTTCGGTGATATTAGAGGTGTATTCTTGAAAAAATGTCAAAAGGTCGTGTACCTTGGCCATCGTCGATTTCTTCCTGCAAATCACCCCATAAGAAAGAAAGGCAAGCATTTTAAAGGGAAGGCAGACCACCTAACCAAGCCTCGCAACCGAACCGGTGAGGATGTACTCGATATGGTCAATAATGTGAAAGTCATCTTTGGAAAAGGACATGGCAACCAACCTGTTCCGAACGACGCTAACGGTCACGCACCCATGTGGAAGAAGAAGTCCATATTTTGGGACCTACCCTATTGGCAAGTCCTAGAGGTCCACAGCTTGATCGACGTGATGCACCTGACGAAGAATCTTTGTGTGAACCTGCTAGGCTTCATGGGTGTGTATGGAAAGCCCAAGGACACATTTGAAGCACGACAGGACCTACGTTGTTTGAGAGAAAGAGACAACCTGCATCTAGAGAAGACAGATGATGGACTCCATTACTTACATCCTGCTAGCTACACTCTAAGCAAAGAGGAGAAGGAAATCATGTTTGAATGCTTAAACAACATCAAGGTACCATCTGGATTCTCCTCGAATATAAAGGGTATTATAAATGTGCCAGAGAAGAAATTCTGTAATTTAAAGTCCCATGACTATCACGTTCTCATGATGCAATTACTTCTAGTTGCATTAAGAGGAATTCTACCTCCAAATGTACATCTAGCCACCGTGAAGCTATGTGCATTCCTCAATGCAATTTCTCATAAGGCAATTGATCCAACTGATCTAGCTAAACTACAGAATGATGTGGTTCAATGTCTTGTCAGCTTTGAGTTGGTGTTCCCTCCTTCCTTCTTTGATATCATGACACACCTCCTAGTTCACCTAGTCAAGGAGATTTTCATTCTCGGTCCTATGTTCCTACACAACATGTTCCCCTTAGAGAGATTCATGGGAGTCCTGAAGAAATATGTTCACAACCGTGCTCACCCAGAAGGAAGCATCGCCAAGGGCTATGGAACAGAAGAGGTCATTGAGTTCTATGTTGACTTTATTCCCGACCTTGACTCGATTGGTGTTCCTGAATCGAGACATGAGGGGAGACTAAGCGGAAAGGGGACACTAGGGAGGAAAACATATATTGGTACGGAGGATGATTATTTCAATAAAGCGCACTACACATTTCTACAGAACTCCTCTTTGTTATATCCGTATATTGAAACACACAAGGATCTCTTATGATCTGAGTTTCTAGGGAAGACTGAAGCTTGGATTATGCGTAAGCACATGGAAACTTTCGGCGGTTGGTTGCGAAAAAAATATCAAGGTGATGAGAGCATCCATGAGCAACTGTATTTATTGGCTATGCAACCATCATGGCATATCGTAACATACAAAGGGTACGAGATAAATGGGAACATATTCTACACAGTAGCCCAAGATAAAAGGAGTACCAACCAAAATAGTGGTGTCCACATAGATGCCATAGACCCGAATGGGAATAAGCAGACATATTATGGCCGCATAGATGAAATATGGGAACTAGAATATGCACCTACTTTGAAGATCCCATTATTCAAGTGCCAATGGGTCAAGGTGACTGGAGGAGGGTAACAGTAGACAACGAGTATGGAATGACAACAGTAGACCTTAGTAATATTGGGTACAAAGACGAACCATTCGTCCTTGCCAAGGATGTGAATCAGGTGTTCTATGTCAATGATATGTCTACCAAACCAAAAAGAGGGAAAAACGATAATGACTCAACCAAAGAGTCAAAGTGCCACATAGTTCTTTTAGGGAAAAGAGTCATCATGGGAATCGAGGACAAGTCGAACATGTCAGAAGATTATGAAAAGTATGATCGAATTCCGCCCTTCAAAGTGAACAAAGACCCTAGCATCTTGGTAAATGATGAGGACACTCCATGGTTATGACGCGATCATAACCAAGGGACATACATAAAGAAGAAGTTCACTGCTGTGCCCACTTGATGATATAGTGATTTAATGTAGTGTGTGTTTGAGATATTATATAATAATTGTGAATTCAGATGTTTATTATGTCGTGTTTCAAATTAAATCAATGTTTGATTTGGTGGGATTTCTCTCTCGAAAAGTAAAATTAGGATATTGAGTGATGAAAAATTAAAATATTAACGTTAAAATAATGTGAAAACAAATTTCCTGTCCAAAACCAATAGTTTTAATAATTTTAATTAAACACTACATTTTTGCATTAATGAAATAATAAATATTAGTTACATTATGTTTTACAATTATAACAAAAAATAAAAAAAGTTAGGTTATAGATTTTTCCTATGTGCAATAAAGAAAAAGAAAATCCATATTTTTAACAAAATAATTTTATGCCTTTTATTTAATTTACTATGTATTTAACAAGAAAATCCATATTTCTATTAAAAAAGTCTGCTCAAAATAGGCGGGAAACGAAACTGCAGGCCACCTTTACTCCCGGGTGGGAAGCCCACCTGGGAGTAAAGGTGGGCTGCAGTTTCATGGCCCACCAAAAAAAACCCTTTACTCCCGGTGCGTGTTACCAACCGGGTACCTTTACTCCCGGTTGGTAACACGCACCGGGAGTAAAGGGACCTTTACTCCTGGTTGGTAACACACACCGGGAGTAAAGGACCTTTACTCCCGGCTGGTGGCTGGCACCGGGAGTAAATCTCCCTGGTATATAACCGCCAGCGCCTGGCGCAGATCGATCCGCTCCTCTTCTTCCTCGTCGAACACTGCCGCCCTCTTCTTCCTCGCGCCGCCGTCCGTTCGCCTTCCGTGACACCGCCGCCCTCTTCTTCCTCATGCAGCCTCCACCGTGTGCGCCCGTGGCCCTCCTCCGCGCGCGCCCGTGGCCCTCCTCTGCATGCGCCCGTGGCCCTCCACCGCGCCCTCCTCCGTGCGCGTCCGAGGCCCTCCACTGCCGAGGTGATCAGTTCATCTCTCTGTACATTCTCAGACGGTGGAAAACTTCAAAAAATGTTATATTTTGCTGTGATACCGAATATAGATGTTCTAAAGTAAATTACAAATGTCCTAGATTTTATATACGCAAATATCATATAAAAATGAAGGAAAGCTTCAACGTTTCTTCATTTGTGAACTTTGAATACAGATATAATATATTAATGTTGCTAAAGTAATATGAGCATTACATATTTTTTCGGGAAGACTATCTTCAAACTTTATATCATAGCATCAAAGACGAAGTACTATGCCTGTAGAAGAAGAAAATAAATTCTTGTTATTTTAGAAATAGTAATGGTTATATTAGCAATAAGACACATATACTTACATTTCATAATGACTTATACTTACATTATCAGCATAGAATTTTCTCATATGATGAATGACTACATGGTTCACATGGTACATAGGATCACAACACGCATCGACACCGCCCTGGCCCGCCTCACGTCGTCATCGTCAGCACGCCGGCCCGCCTCACATCGTCGTCGTCAGCACACCGTCCCCCGCGCCGACATGTATATATACGTCATTTGTATTCATATGCATGTATATATACATCGCGGAGCACCGCCGCCCTCGTTCGCCCATGCGTTTCTATGTATACGGCAGAGCACCGCCACCCTCGTTCACCCATGTGTACAAACATATATACGGCGGAGTGGAGCACCGCCACTCTTGTCACACCGCCCTCTCTCGTGGCCTAGTCGATCAACATTCGTATTATTGTTATCGTTAACGCTAAACAATCACACCAGGGCGAACCACGCTGTTGATGTCACCAATGCAATTCACCCTCGGCCGTTTATGTATAGCCCTAATTCGCCCTAGTGTGACGAATTGCGTCCGTGACCGAGGGGCAAGATTTAATAATGCATATTGTTCATAGATTTTACGCATGTAAGCAAAGATTTGACGTACTATATATTGGTTTTGTTTTTTGAAGCTAGATGGCCGACCCGAGAAACATGGATGAGGAGGAGTTGATGATGAATTTGATCAACACTGGCACTCAAGTTGTCGGCGATGATGGTGCTAACAATAACGTGCAAGAGGATACAGATGACGGGAGTCAGTACTTAGCTCTTGAACAAAATGAGCAACAACATATTGGCCAAGTATATATTTTTTATTATTAGCTATATATATTATCATATGTCTTATGTGTGCTCATGACATTAAAAATAATGTTTATGTTTTGTAGCCCTCTGGATCGACATCAACAACTACAACGAAGAGTAAAAATGTTCGAGGTCCCAAAAAGCCATTGGAGGGCCACTTCATCATCTCGGAGTTCAATGTGGATACAGGCGAACCGGGGGGGGGGCAAATAAAATGAAATTCGTGCACCACTGTGGTTATCTTGTACGGGACCAGCTCCCGATCAGTACCCGCTAATGGAAGAAGAAGACCAATGCTCCTCATATCAGTTTTGTCTCCGATCGTGACAATACGTTAATTTGGAATGATGTCTTGGAACATTTCACGCTCCAAACAGATGGTTATGGTGATATAATAGATGGTGATGAATTGAAGGAGCGAGTTAGGAATTGGGCAATGAAGAAGATGGCCACCCAGTTTCAGACTTGGAAGAAACACTTATACACGACGTATGTCAAGAAGAACATAGCACCAGATTTTACTGTCCTAGGCCCAATCTCAAAGCAGAGGCCCTATTGGGATGAGTTTGTATAGTACAAGACGTCGGAAGAGGGTGTGAGTCGGGTGATAAAGAACCAATGTAATGCCCAATAGAAGACATACCACCATAACTTGGGATCAGGTGGCTACCCGACTGCCATGAAGAAGTGGAACAAAATGGAAGCAGACCTTCTTGCCAAGGGTATCACACCAGAATCACTCGAGTGGGGAGAGCATGCAAATAATTGGTTTTTCGCTCATGGGGGAACACTGGACCAGGAGACAGGGAAGTGCGTTTATGGCGCAAGACTACAAGAAGCAGCAAAAAATATTGTTTTATGCTCAGAGAGCTACTGCTTGTGGTGTGTTTAGGCCCAACAGAGAGAAGGATGAACTCACATATGCCATCGGGACTATTGAACACGGTGGCCGAACTAGAGGCAAAGGAAGTGTCTCATGGGAGCATGGATTCCCTTAGGACAGACCTTCCTATAGAAGCCGCCAGAGAAAGAAGGAAGAAGAGGCACAGCAGCTCTAGAGGTTGGAGGAAGCGATGCATGAAGCACAGGAGCGGGAAAAAAACCTTGAAGCGAGAATGCAGGAGGAAATCAGAAGGCAAGTGCAAATAGCAGTGAGTGCAAGCAAGCAGACATCAGAGCCAGGAATCAACATTAGCCAATCTGTTCAGTCGAAAAGCAGCTGCGCTTCCATAGAGATACCAAATCAAGGGGACATAGGACTGCGCTTCCCCGTGGATGACATCACTGAACCTTTTACATCGTGTGAGCTACACATTCCGAAGGGGAATTCCACAATCAAGGTGACTATCGATCTTGTTAATCCTATCGACTGAACCAAGACACCAAGGATTCATGGGAATATAATCCAAGAAGGATATGCTACCATCTCAGTAGATAAAGCTGAAAAAGGTTTTAGTGATTTGCCTCTTGACATTCCTGGAGGTGATGGCGAGAAAACTCTAGGAGAAGCAGAGAAGACATTCATTCTATGGCGCAAGTGCTACATCATCATTCCCGAGATGTCGCCTCCACCTCCTCCTGAACTACCTCACCATAGGTGCGGATGAAAACACTACATCATTAATTTATATTGGCTTAAATAATTAACAATCTACTCATAATAATATGTCATTCCTTTTTTGTAGCAGATCCTTCCCCAACCTAAATCCAATTGTTCAATCGCCAGATCATCATAGTGCTCTGTACGATGACAATGTGTTGGAAGGTGAGGCTGCATCCACACCATCTCCAAGGAGGTCTCCAACGCCGCAGCCACCACCTCCAAGGAGGTCTCCAATGCCGTTGCCACCACCTCCAAGGAGGTCTCCAACGCCTCCCCCGCCCCTGCCTACCAAGAAGCCAAGTACCAAGAGGCCAGCCCTGCAAATAAAGAACTAGTCCCCGCCGGTAAAGAAAGCCACCGTGAAACCAAGGGCTATTCCCAAAATAATATCTGAACAGAAGGAAGAAGTAACTGATGCATATAAAAAAGATATGTCTAGATTCTATGATAAACTTAAAAAGAATCAAGAAGCAAGGAGAAACCCGGAGAAACCGTACTTCTTCGTAGCTCCAGATATTCTAAGAAAAAAGGTGGCTTCTTACCAGCAACAACAACGAGAATCTCGTAAGCCGTCTAAATCAACGTTAACGGACTATGACCGCACTCTCACCAAGTCAATTGAGGCGGCACAGAAAAAGAAGCGGGCAGGGAAAGGAGTTGCCCAACTCAGACAACAAGTGCACCAATCAGTCCCCCCGCTAGTTGTTGGTAATGAATATGGTTCAAATTTAGGATTAATGCATCAGGCAAACATACCTCCGGATGTCGATTTGGATCACCTTGGTGAATTTATTGATGAGACTGGTCTCGACCTTTACCATATGTTTGGTGATGGAAACATTGAGAGTGTGGCAGAGGTTGATATTTGGAAGAAAAAATTTGTACTAGGCCAGAGTCTATACAACCCTCAAGCCTTATCTGATCTGGGGACGCAAATGTACCTGCTAAATAAGTGGTACATGCAGGCGTCTACCGGTGGAGACTTCTGCGTTGGTGTCAGAATTAGAGACGAACATTGGTTCTGTGGCGATGATGTTGTGTATGTTGACTTTGCAGAATTTCATAAACTATGACACCTGACCTCTCTGGACAAAGTTATCATTAGATGCTATTGCCTGTAAGTAATAATTCTTTCGATCTATTATTAAACTCATCATATGTGTGTATATGCATATAAATTATCCTAACAAGTACTATATATATGCAGATTTACAATGACAGAGCTCAGAAAGGAAGGCTGCAATGAAATTGGTTTTGTTGATCCCCATATAGTATTCAAAGACCCAGTTACTCCAAAGACTAATTGGAAGTCTGAGTCAGAGAGTAACCTCATGAACTTCTTAGTGAACCAATGGCACAAGAAGGATATACTCTTTCCCTACAACTTCAAGTGAGTGTTAATAATGTCGATCATCCTTAATGGCTCATATGTTGATTCTAGTTAATTAATGAGTGTTATGCGTTATATCCTATAAACACATGCAGCAATCACTGGATATTGATAGACATCGATCTGGTGAAAAGTCACTTGATAATCTATGACTCGATGAGAAAACCACAACAAGACTACCAAGATATGATAGATATTATCCAGAGGTAATTTCGGTATCTCTAGCAACTATATATACACACAAACATGATGATTAACTATATCTGATGACATGGCAAATTTTTTATTGGGCAGTGTTTGGAAAACCTTTATTGAGAAGCAACACATGGAAAAATGCAAAGCGCCACTGAATGTAATCCCTTTGAAAGTAAGTCCCCTGAATCGCATCATCTTTATTAATTAAACATATAGCTTTCACCAGATCACCAGATTGGATGACAAATCTTTTTCTCGTAAAGTGGTGTCTGAGGCAGGAACAGGGGAACAACTACTGTGGTTACTATGTTTACAAGTTTATCAAGGTGGTCTCCCAAAGAACTCCTACAGAGAGACTCAAAGTACGTTAAAAATAAACTATATATTCATTTAATTATTATTATTATTGATTGTGTTACTATGTCTTTATATATATATCTTTTTTGTATATATATTAATTTATTTTCCTTTAATTCAAACCTGTAGGCTCGATGGTTGGAGGAAAAGATCATACGGCAAGACCAAATCAAAGCAATTCAAGAGTCTATAGCTGAATTTTTTAATGAGCAGGTCGTCGATTCCAAGGACGAGTTCTACTTCAACCCAACACTGCCATTGAAGCCAAGCTAGAGGATGAGAGGAAACTTGTTATATCACAACAATTGTAATGCAATCTTTTGTAATATATGCACATGAAATAATATAATGTAAAATACACATAAGCATGCATGCATGTAAATATATATATGATGCATGCATGCATATATATATATATTTCTATGCTTGAATTGTGTAATTTAATACATTCATTGTGCTTCAACCGAAACATACTATACGCGCGTATAAATGTATAATTAGCAGCGTACAATACGACTTCGAAAACCTATTTTAAAAAGAAAACAAAAAAAATGAAAAGAAAAGAAAAAAAAAACCTTTAGTCCCGGTTCGTATTACTAACCGGGACTAAAGGTGCTAGCCATCGTGACATGTCAGGAGGCACCTTTAGTCCCGGTGGGCCCGGTTGGTGTTACCCACCAGGACTAAAGGTCCTCCTTTAGTCCCGGTTCCTGACCCGGGACTAAAGGACCACCCTTTAGTCCCAGATGCTTGCTCTCGGGTGGGGAACCGGGACTAGAGGAGGTTCCCCACCGGGAGTAAAGCTCTGTTGTCTACCAGTGAAGGTTCATCTTTAGTCCTGGTTGGTAATACCAACCAGAGCTAAAGAGGCCTCCTAGCCTGGCCACGTGGGCCGGCCCTTTAGGGTTAGTATTACCAACCGGGACTAAATGTTTTCTTTTTTTTCTTTTTTTTTGTTTTTATTTTCAATTGATGATTCGTTTTGGTTTTTGAATAGGTTTTTGAATACGCATTCTATGCTGCTAATAATATACATATTCTACACGCTGATAATGTTCGAACATTTTATACAAACTAAAGTATGAAACTAACGTATATATTACATGCATATACATATATTGTACATTATTTTATGTACATATAATATGTATATATATTACAAATAAAGCTTGCATTGTATATTCTATCATATCCTTGGGATAACAAATTTACTCCATCTGGTTTGGCTTCCATGTTTCGTTCACGTCATTGTAGAACTCGCCGGCGGGGTTTAAGACCTGGTCATTAAGAAATCCTGCTATGGTCTCTTGAATTGCTTTCAGTTGGTCACGTCGTATGACTTTTTCCTTCAACCATAGAGTCTTCAATAAAAGCTAAAGGAAAAGTATTAATATATATATATGTGTGTGTTGGTCACGTGATTACTTATATATATGAGCAATAAAAGAAATTGTGAATATATGAATATATTTATATAATGTACTTTGAGGATCTCTTCAGGAGTTCTTTTTGTGTACGCCATGATGAACTCACAAACATAGTATCCACAATAGTTGTTCCCCTGTTCTTGCCTCAGAACCCACTTTTACGAGAAAAAAGATCTGGTGAATTGAAAGCATGCATGGTGTTAATTGAATTATATATATATATATAAATGTAGCTTGTACTTACTTTGTGTGCGATTACATCCGGTGACGCTTTGTAATGTTTCATGTGGTGTTCCTCAATGAAACTTTTCCAAACACTGCGCCCAATAAAATAAAAAATTAATTTGGCCTTTAATAATTGTTGCAGTTAAGAGATCGGGGTATATATAGTTGCTAGAGAGACCAAATTACCCTTGGATAATATCTATCATGTCTTGGTACTCTGTTTGCTCTTTTCTTAATGAGTCTAAGATGCTCAACCGACTATTGGGCATATCGATGACCATCAATATCCAGTGATTACTGCATATGTTTTTATACACAAATATGATCGATATTAACTAGAGTCAACATATATATATATATATATATAGCTTAGCTAGTAAGCAAATAATTGAACAAATGTCCATATGATCGACATTAATTGTTTAACACTCACTTGAAGTTGTAGGGGAAGAGTATGTCCTTGTTTTGTTGGATCACTAAGGACCTCATGAGATTTTTCTCGAGTTCAGCTTTCCATTGAGGCGGGGGATTAGGGTGTTTGAATATGATATTTGGATCAACGAAACCAACATCATTATCCTTTCTCTTTCTGAGTTCTGTCATCTCATATCTGCATAAAAAATATAGTGTGAGGATATATAATTTATATATATACACTTTAATAGTAGAAAATAATCATACTTACAGACAATAGCAGCTAATGAGACTTTTGTCGAGAGTCCAGGTGGCATAGTTGGTGTAATTTTGAAAACTCGACATATATAACGTCATCGCCATGGAAGTAATGTTGGTTTCTCACTCTGACAGAAACAAAGGTCTCTCCCCGTTCACACGCCGCCATGTACCACTTGTTTAGCCGGTACATTTGCGTACCCAGTTCACCTAAGGCCTTAGGGTTGTATAGACTCTTTCCATATTCAAATTTCTTCCAAGGATCCACTTTTGGAGTAGATGGTCCTTCAGCGAGCACTTGGGCAAGGTCCAAACTGGTATCCTCGTAAAACCGAGCTAGGTCCTTAAAATCAACGTCCAGTACATTTAAGTTTGAACCATATTCATTACGAATGACAAGAGGGGGGACTGATTATTGCGATTGTTGTCCAAGTTGTGCAACACCTTTCCCTGCTCTAGTCTTTTTCTACGCCGCCTCAAATGACTTGGTGAGAGAGCAGTCGTAGTCTGATTTTGGCAGGGTCTTTTGAGATTCCTGCTTTTTCTGGTCCACCTTTATTAGAACATCTGGAGGTAGGTAGAAGTATGGTTTCTCCAGGTTCTCCCTTGCTTCTCGTTGCTTTCTTACTTTTTCGAAGAAACTGCTAACATCTTTTTGTACTGCAGCATTTAATTCCTTTTCACTTTTCTCGTAAGACAGTTTTTGGGGAATAACTAGATTAGAGGAGGCTTTCTTCTTTGCCGGCTAGTGGGCCAACGTCTTCATTTTCAGGGTGGACCTCTTAGGAGCTAGCTGCTTCTTGGTCATCAAGGGAGGCGGGGCAGCCATTGGAGACCTCCTTGGAGGCATTGGAGACCTCCTTGGAGGTGACGGCGGTGGCGGCGTTGCCACCTGATTGCGCAAAGCACTATGATGATCTGGGGATTAAATAATTGGACTTAGGTTGACGGAGGCCCTGCTGTGTGAGTACAAAAAAGAATAATTAGGTATAAGAAATTGTTATTATTAATCATGCATGTCAATAGAAAATTAGTGAAAAAATTGTTTCGTTCACTTTTGTCCGCACCTATTGTCTGGCAGTTGAGGAAGCGGCAGTGGACAGACCCTAGGAATAATGATGTAGCACTTGCGCCATAGTATGAATGTCTTCTCTGCTTCTCCTAGAGTCTTCTCCCCATCACCTCCTAGAATGTCAAGAGCCAGATCACTAAAACCTTTGTTAACTCTATCCACTAAGACGCTAACATATCCAGGTGGTATTATTGCCCCATGGATTCTTGGTGTCTTGATAGGATTTGGAGGAGAAAAAACACCGAGAGCCACCATGATTGTGGCATTCCCTTTTGGAATATGTAGCTCACATGATGTAAACGGTGCAATGATGTCATCCATGGGAAAACGTAGCATTGCATCATCTTGATTTGGCAACTCTGTGGAAGCGCATCTATTTTTCAACTGATCAGGGGGGCTAATATTAATGTTGATTCCTGGATTTGATGCCTGCCTTTGGGCACTCATTGCTATTTGCACTTGCTTTATGATTTCATCCTGCATTCTAGCTTGCATGTCTTTTTCACGCTCCTATGCTTAAAGCAACGCCTTCCGTGACTCACGAACATATTCCTCCAACCTGCTGATCCGCGCTGCTTCCTCATCCTTTCTTCTCTGCCAACTTTTGTAGGTATCTCTGTCGTTAGGGAAACCATGCTCCCAAGAAATGTTCCGTCCTAAACCTCTCGTTCGGTCACTGTGTTCAGCAGTCCCAATGGCATATGTCCTTTCATCCTTCTCTCTATTGGGCCTGAACGCACCAATAGCTTTAGCTTGTAGAGCAGAAGAAAATCTTTGTGTTGCTCTTTCGAGTTTTGGGCCATGAACCAGCTTCCTAGTCTCTAGGTCTAGTCTTCCCCCATGAGCGAAAACCCAATTCTTCATGCATTTGGGCCAATTGAGTGATTCTAGTGTGATACCCTTGGCAAGAATGTTCGCTTCCATTTTTTCCCACTTGGGAATGGCAGTCGCGTAGCCACCTGATCCCATGCCATGGTGGTATACCTTCTGTCGGGCATTCTCTTGGTTCCTTCTCACCCGTTCCTCACTCTCTTTTGATGTCTTGTACTATACAAAATCATTCCAGTAGGGCCTCAACTTCGCGAGAGGGCCACTAGTATTGAAATTGGGCGTTAGGTTCTTCTTGACGTATTTCGTGTATAGGGATTTCTTCCAAGTCTAGAATTTTGTGGCCATCTTCTTCATAGCCCACTTTTGAACTAGCTCCTTCAATTCATCATCATTGATATCATCATAATCATCTGCTTGCAACGTGAAATGTTGAAGGATATCATCCCAAATTAAATTCTTATCAAGATCAGAGACAAAACTAACATGAGGCTCGTTGATCTTTTGCTTCCATTCATGGGCATTGATCGAAAGTCTGTTCCTTACAAGGCACCCACAGTGTTGCACGAATTTCCTTGCATGTGGACCAAGTGGTTCACCTATCTCGATATTGAATTCCGATATTATGTAGCGCCCCTCCAATGGCTTTTTCAGGCCTCGAATATTTTTGCTTTTCGCCGTTGTGGTCGTCGATCCAGAGGGCTACGTTTAAAAAAAGAATAAATAAATATCATGTGTACACATAATAGATGATAGATATTCAAATATATATATAATATTCAAATATATATATCTCGCCAGTATTTTCTTACACAATATTTTCTTGGTTATCTTTAAGAGCAAGGTATTGACTCCCGTCATCTACATCCTGCTGGTCACCATCGGCAAATTGAGTGCCGGTGTTGATAATATCCATCATTTCTTCATCCATGTTGTCTCTTGGGGCAATCATCTAGCTTTTACACCACTAGATATATCTATAAAAAATAAAAACTATATCTATAAAATGGACTCCTGCAGGACGTGCCACCTCGAGGATAGTAACATTTGTAGATGACATTTGTAGGTCTGAAGTTATCAAATATCTATCAAATTCTAGCTCAAAAACACGTTTAAATAAATAACCATCCATACTAGTTGACCTTGCTTATGTGATCATCTCGGCGAGCATTTCTCCACTGGATGACACCATACTTGGCCACGGAAGAGCTTCAATTCTATGAGGAAGGGAACACGGTCTTCTACGACCGTTGCCGCTCTCCCTCGTAGAATCAAAGCTCCTCCTTGATGTCCATTACCGCTCGGCAGAGAACAGGCTAGCCAAGATGAACACGGTCCGCAAGTTCAACTAGTATGGATTTTCTACAATTTTCTAACTATTTTCTAAGTTTTTCATTTCATGGAAAAATTAATTCTAAAAAATAAAAGGCATGATTTCTAAGTGACTTGCTCGACATAGGTGAGCTCGCGGGCAGCGGCGTCCGCTTGCCATCCGTACTAGTTGACCTTGCTTACATGATCATCTCGACGAGCATTTCTCCAACGGACGGCACCGTACTTGGCCACGAAAGAGCTTCGATTCTATGAGGAAGGGAACACGGTATTCCACAACCATTGCCACTCTCCCTCGTAGAATCAAAGCTCCTCCTTGACGTCCGTTACCGCTCGACAGAGAACATGCTAGCCGAGATGAACACAGTCTGCAAGTTCAACTAGTACGGGTTTTCTATAATTTTCTAACTATTTTATAAGTTTTTCATTTCATGGAAAAATTAATTCTAGAAAATAAAAGGCATGATTTCTAAGTGACCTGCTCGACATCGACGAGCTCGCGGGCAGCGGCGTCCGCTTGATATATATTCATATTGTACTTCATGCAATTTTTCAACTCTGTACTCCTACATCAAAGGCGTAGTTTCGCATGACATGGTCTCCTAAATTATGTTGTAACCATTAATTTATTTTATAATATATTATTGATATTTATGAACTTATGATAATTGAATAGTACATTTAATTACAAATCTAACAGTATCAGAATTTTCCAATTTGCATTATAATAATTCAAATTTGTTAGTCAAATATTGGTCAAAGATATTAAAGTTCAATTCTTGATATACGCGTGCGCCTTATAAAAAATAGAGGAACTAATCTATAAATTGAAGACATCATATTTTTTCTTGCTTATATGCCGAATTGAGTAGCAAATTTTTATAACTGTTTACCAAGTTGTTAAATAGATTTTACCGAAATATATGTGAAATTTTGGTATGGCATTCCCTTTAACAAAATTCTAGATCCGCTACTGATCACTCACATACATGTACAACATGATCATCGTTATATCACACACATATATACACATATATACACTGTATCCACCACTGATCACTAAGGACGAGGAAGGAGAGGATGCTGACATACGGCACACGTGAACGACGGTGGCGAGGCCGGCGGGGCGTGACGAGCTCGAGGCGAGGCCGACGGGGTGACGAGTGAGGATGGCATGGAGACGAGGCCGGTGGGGTGATGAGTGAGGATGGCATGAAGGCGAGGCCGGCGGGGCGTGACGAGCTCCAGCGAGGGAGACAATGAGCGCGCAATGATGCAGCGCGTGGAGCCAGGGACGACACGCGAGTGATGAGGCGGTGATGATGAGGACGAGGCACTTTGGCGAGGATGAGGGACGAGTGGCTAGCCAGAGAGAGGAGGCACGCCTATGCAGGCTGGGGACAAAGCACGAGTGACGAGGCGATGATGACGATGACGGAGGCCGTTCTAGATCAGATCTGGGTGAGGGGCGAGGACGATGGTGGCGGATTTGGATCTACGCGTCGCGCTCGGATGGGAGAGGTGTGAGCCGGCCAGGCCATCGGTGGAGACAGCGAGAGAGGTGCGCATGTGTGGAGGTGGTGCTGGAGGCGATGAGGAGCAGTGGCGGCACGGTGGCTCTTAGTGAAGAACAAGAGATGATGGAGGGGGAAAGAGAGGGGCGATATATAGGGGGACCTTTAGTCCCGGGTGAAGCCACAGCCTGGGACAAAAGGTCCTTTAGTTCTAGGTGATGGTTAGAACCAGGAGTAAAAGTCTGACCTTTAGTCCCGGGTGCAGCCACGGCCCGGGAGTAAAGGGAATTTTGGCGGGCCACGAAAACACAACCCATCTTTAGTCCCGGGTGGTTGATTCACCTGGGAGTAAAGGTCAGACTTTTAGTCCCGGTTCTAACCATCACTTGGAACTAAAGGACCTTTAGTCTCAGGCTGTGGCTTCACCCGGGACTAAAGGTCAGACTTTTGGTGGGTTGCGGTTTGGCTTCCCGCCAGTTTCTTGAAGTTTTTCCTTTTTTATATATTACTTTTATATAAATATGCAGAGAGTTGTTGATTGCCTAGTAAATAAAATATTAGCAAAAAAAAATACAAAAAAAATTCCTAGACCTGGTTTTGCATTATTGTACATAAAAAAATCTGTAACATAAACTCTTTTATTTTACCGTATAAATATTTAACATAGTATAAATAATAATCATAATTTTCACCATGCAAAAATGTACTACTTAATTAAAATCATTAAAACTATTGCTTTTCGATAGGAAATTAGTTTTCACATCTTATTGACGTTGATCATTTGTTTTTTTCATCACTCATTCTCCAAAGGAAATCCACCATCAAGCAAAAAATTCATTTAAATCGTAGAAAATATGAATACACGACAGAAAAATCTATAGTCACAATTATTACATAATAGGTCTAATACATCACTATATCAAGCGAGAACAACAATGATCTTCTTCTTAACGTATATCCCTTGGTTATGATCGCGCCGTAACCATGGAGTGTCCTCATCATTTAGCTGGATGCTTGGGTCTTTGTTCACTGTGAAGTGTGGAATTCGGTCATCCTTTTCATAATATTCTGATATGTCTGACTTGTCTTCAATTCTGATGATGTTTCTTTTCCCTGAAAGAACTATGTGGCACTTTGGCTCATTGATTGGGTCGTTGTTGTTTTTTCCTCTCTTTGGTTTTGTAGACATGTCCTTGACATAGAGCACCTGATTCACATCCTCGACAAGTACGAACGGTTCGTCTTTGTACCCAATATTGTTGAGGTCCACGGTTGTCATTCCATACTAGTTGTCGACTGCTACCCCGCCTCCAGTCGCCTTTACCCATTGGCACTTGAACAAAGGTACCTTAAAAGTAGGTGCATAGTTTAGTTCCCATATCTCCTCTATGCGGCCATAATATGTTTGCTTATTTCCATTAGGGTCGATGGCATCTATGCGGACACCACTGTTTTGGTTGGTGCTCCTTTTATCTTGGGCTACTGTATAAAATGTATTCCCATTTATCTCATACCCTTTGTATGTGAGGATATGCCACGATGGCTGCCTAGCCAACAAATACAGTTGCTCATCAATACTCTCATCACCCTGACATTCTTTTCACAACTAGTCGCTAAAAGTTTCCATTTGCTGACGCGTAATCCAAGCTTCAAACTTCCCTAGAAACTCGGATCGGAGCAACTCTTTATGTGTCTCGATATACGGATCCACTAAGGAGGAGTTTTGTAGAACTGTGTAGTGTGCTTTATTAAAATAATTGTCCTACGTACCAATATATGTTTTCTTCCCTAGTGTCCCCTTTCCACTTAGTCTCCCCTCATGTCGTGATTCAGGAACACCAATCAGGTCAAGGTCGGGAATAAAGTCAACACAAAACTCAATGACCTCTGTTCCATAGCCCTTGGCGATGCTTCCTTCTGGCCGAGCACAGTTGTGAACATATTTCTTTAGGGCTCCCATGAACCTCTCAAAGGGGAACATGTTGTGTAGGAACATAGGACTGAGAATGCTAATCTCCTTGACTAGGTGAACTAGGAGGTGTGTCATGATATTAAAGAAGGAAGGAGGGAACACCAACTCAAAGCTGACAAGACATTGAACCACATCATTCTGTAGTTTAGCTAGATCCATTGGATCGATTGCCTTCTGAGAAATTGTATTGAGGAATGCACATAGCTTCATGGTGGCTAGACGTAAATTTGGAGGTAGAATTCCTCTTAATGCAACTAGAAGCAATTGCGTCATGAGCACGTGGCAGTCATGGGATTTTAAGTTTAGGAATTTCTTCTCTAGCACATTTATTATACCCTTTATATTCAAGGAGAATCTAGATGGTACCTTGATGCTTGCTAGGCATTCAAACATGCTTTCCTTCTCTTCTTTGCTAAGAGTGTAGCTGGCAGGACTTAAGTAATGGCGTCCATCATCTGTCTTCTTTGGATGCAGGTTGTCTCTAACTTTCAAACACCGCAGGTCCTATCATGCTTCAAGTGTGTCCTTAGGCTTCCCATACACACCCATGAAGCCTAGCAGGTTCACACAAAGATTCTTCATTAGGTGCATCACGTCGATCGTGCTACGAACCTCTAGGACTTGCCAATAGGGTAGCTCCCAAAATATGGACTTCTTCTTCCACATGGGTGCGTGACCGTCGGTGTCATTCAGAATAGGTTTGCTGCCATGTGCCTTTCCAAATACTACTTTCACTTCCTTGACCATATTGAGTACATCCTCACCAGTTCAGTTGCCCGGCTTGGTTTAGTGGTCTGCCTTACCTTTAAAATGCTTGCCTTTCTTTCTTAGGGGGTGATTCATAGGAAGAAATCAACGATGGCCAAGGTACATGACCTTTTGACATTTTTCAAGAATATACCTTTAATGTCATCAAAATAGTGCGTGCATGCATTATATCCCCAGTTTGATTGTCCTGAAAGATTACTTAGAGCAGGCCAATTATTGATTGTTACGAACAACAATGCTCGCAGGTCAAAGTGCTCCTATCTGTGCTCATCCCACACATGTACACCTGGTCTATTCCACAAAAGTAGAAGTTCTTCAACTAGTGGCCTTAGGTACACATCGATGTCGTTGTTAGGTTGCCTTGGGCCTTGGATGAGCACTGACATCATAATAAACTTACGTTTCATGCATAACTAGGGAGGAAGGTTGTAGATACATAGAGTAACAGGCCAAGTGCTATGACTACTGCTCTGCTCCCCAAAAGGATTCATACCATCCGTACTTAAAGCAAACCTTAAGTTTCTTGCATCATTTGCAAACTCTAGGAATTCTCTATCGATTGCTCTCCACTAGGACTCATCAGCAAGGTGTCTCAATATATTGTCTACCTTACGGTCTTCTTTGTGCCATTGCAACAACTTTGCATGGTCTTTGTTTCTGAATAGACATTTCAAGCATGGTATTATAGGAGCATACCACATAATCTTGGCAGGGATTTTCTTTGTGGGATGTTTGCCCTCAACATCACCAAGGTCATCTCGCCTGATCTTATACTGCGATGCATGACATACCGGGCATGCATCTAACTTCTTGTACTCCTTGCCATGGTAGAGGATGCAGTCATTAGGACATGCATGTATCTTCTAGATTTCTAATCCCAAAGGGCAGACTACCTGTTTTGCTTTGTACATAGTGGCGGGCAATTCATTATCCTTTGGAAGCATCTTCTTTTGGATTTTCAGTAACTCCCTAAATCCCTTGTCAGATACACCATTCTTTGCCTTCCATTGCAGCAATTCCAGTGTGGTACCCAACAACTTTTCTGCCCTACATCACAAGTTGGGTATAGCAATTTCTTGTGATCCTCTAGCATGCCCTCGAACTTGATCTTCTCCTTTTTCACTTTCGCATTCTCTTTGTGCGTCACGAATGGCCTGACCAAGATCATCAGTGGGCCCATCTTTTGCCCCTACCTCTTCTTTAGCTTCCCCCATTGCAGTATCATTGAAGGCACCATATTCAGCAATTATGTCATCATCATCCCATTGTTCTTCTTCACCTTGTTCCATTACAACCCCGGTTTCTCCGTGCTTCATCCAACAAATATAGTTTGGCATGAAACCCGACTTCAACAAGTGTGAATGAAGACTCCTTGAGCTAGCATATTCCTTCAAATTCTTACATATGGCACATGGGCAGAACATGAAATCATCGTGTTTGTTTGCCTCGGCCACACGTAAGAAAGAATACATGCCCTCAATGAACTCTTGGGAGCGGCGATCAACATTGTACATCCAATGCTAGCTCATCTGCATTACATGACATACATACCATATTAAAACTAGAACATAATTAGTTAATTATACGACATGCATGCCATCACACAAGGTATTAATTTATGAAAGTCTCGCTACAATGTAAACAATCCCAACTACCACTAAAAAACTAAAGCTAAAATGCACTTCAGCAGCATAAGGATTTCGCGACCAATCCCAACTAAAACAGACAGATCATGCGTTTGTTCAACATCTATGGGCTTCTTCCGCAGGATCACTACCTCATCAGCCACCATAGCCGCCTGTGCAAGAGAGTTTTGCATGTGTTCAACATACTCTTCCTCCCAGTACCAGCCTGAACATCCAGTGCCATCCCACTAAAATTAAAACAAAAAATTAGAACTTTAATCACAATCATCATGAAAATAAGTATAAATTAACCATAATCATCAAATGTGACAAAATAACTCACATTGTGATCCGGACACTTGTAGAAGATACAGCCCTTGTTGGGACACTCCTTCCTCACCCGGTACTCCATCACAATCTTCTCCTCACACTTGCCGCATGCAATGAGAGGGAGGTCTGGCCTCAGTCACTTTGGAGCCCAATGAGAGGCCGAGGACCCGGAAGCAGTTGCCATCTACTCTCTATACTCATTTTTAATATAATATAAATTTCTCATTTTATAAGCAAATAAAATTAAAAAAACTTTAAAATTCTCTATATCTCTAAACCATGAAGTGTGCTATGCATGCTAGAAATGAAAGCTGAATACTAGTTTTGAATAACTACTTTAACCTTCCTTCATCCAAATATGCAAATTTTAAAGTGATTTTGAGCTTCAATGGCTTACAAATAAAAAAAATTCCACCATAAAAAACCACATATATCTAGTCCACAAAATTAGATATGCTACTGATGAAACATGAGAGTATAAAGTTGGTAACCTTTACAACCGAAGAATCGATGGAGGAATCGAAAAAAATCTTGTGATTACCGGCGATGAGGAAGAAGAGAGGCCGGCGATGAAGCAAGAACACTGAGGTCAAAGTGGCTCGAGGGGTATATAGGAGGGGACCTTTAGTCCTAGTTGGAGAAAGAAACCGGGACTAAAGGTTGCTTTCTAGTCCCGAATGGAGCCTCCAGCCGGGAGTAGACTTTTACTCCTGGTTGGAGGGATCAACCGGGAGAAAAAGTTAACCTTTAGTCCTGGTTGGTATCTCCAACTAGGTCTAAAGGTCCCTTGCAGTAAAAGCCTGCCGTAGTAGCCGTTGGGCAGGGACCTTTAGTCCCGGTTGGAGCTACAAACTGGGACTAAAGGTCTCTCTAGTCCCAGGCGCAAAAATTACCGGGACTAAAGCCAAATTTTGAAGTAGATCAAAAGCCGTTTCTCTACTAGTGAATATTATCTTAATCAAGCCAAAGTAAAGCAAAATTCCCATGAACTAACTTTAATAGGTGTGGCAAAAAAATATGACTATTAGTAGCAAATTTAATATATGAACCAAACAGGGAGGATCTTATCTTTGTCTCCTCGTCCCTTATCCACCCACTATATAGACAACGTGTCTAGTATATATATTGATACTTCCACTGATATTTTGTAGAAAAAAGTTCCATTGAACCACTGTATGGAGACTACAAGATCTGTTTAGATCACAACTGAACTGTAATAGTTTAATTATATATAGGATTATTATAATCTAGGACATGTTTAGGATCATAGCTAGATTATGATGATCTATGTAGCAGAACCAACCAAATCATAAGAACGTAAGTACAAAAACAATCACCGAAGTGATCAAATTCCTATACTTAAGCTCCCATAATCCCGGTAGTCCAGAAATCACGAAGGATTTCAACCAACTTTCGACATACAAACCAAGTTCGAATGTGCGGAAGCAACATAGTTTAGTACATAACTTCATAGTTTTCAAATAAATTGCCAAGTCTGAGTCATGTCCAAAAGCATCATCAGGTACGAGAACTAGTAGAGACCGCGCCCAATGATCTAATCTTCATCCCCAGCTGGGAGAAGGCAGTACTTGCAGCAACCAAAGTAGAACTAGTCATCTGCAACAGGTGGGAGATAAACCCTAAGTATGAGAAGGTACTCAGCTAGACTTACCCGTCGAAACCACAAATAAAAGACACCAAGGGTCATGCAAGGCTTATGAGGTGGGCTAGCTTGACACAGTTGCATAAAAGAGCTTATGATTATAGTAACCAATTTAAACTTAGCATCAAGCTTATAATCATTTACCTATCCACTAGATTAGCACCTGTACTAGAGCACTCACTTATTAGGAGCAATCAATATTAACCATAGCAGGTATAATAAGGCTGTCATCATCATATCATCATTTCCGAACCATTAAGTTATTTAGTGTATCTACATTGGAGATAAGCCCGTCAAGTTCTCACTAACCAGGAGAGACGGTGACCCAAATCGAATTACAACTCAGCTGAGGGGGTATTCCTAACTCTCACCCTGGCATACTTAGCAAGGGTAGCCGTGGGTTACCTTTGGGACAACTCAGGAACCAAATTCGCGGGTTCGATCAGCGCCAGCGCTCTCAAGGATTACCCTTCTGCTAGGATGATCAGGACTTTTAAATCACCAACCCTTGGACTCATGCCTACAGCTCCCTTTCGAGGCGTACTTTATACTTATCGACTCCCAGCCTGAGTTGAGCTACTCGGCTTCGCGGTCGGTCTTTGGACACAGCCAACTAAGAGAGAGGCATGCGTTCAACATGAATAGGAAAGGCTCCAAGATTCAGTCCTTAATCAATACAGACGGAGTCACTACAAACCAGCAAGCCTCTGTCCGGTCTTCATTTCAAATTAAGACTGGTTCTTTTCCATGATAGCAAATATAGCCAACCGTGCCATATGTATCTTCCTATATCTCATAGGTGACAAGAAATCACCTGACTTCTACCGTGTTAAAGCAGGGCTAAGCACTACATGAGCCTAAGCTACATAGGATTCAGGGTAACAATATCTGGACAAGGATTGGATAACCAATGCAACAAATGTTTGCATCCAACACCTAAACTTAATGCAACAATATATATATATATAACAATAATACTATAACTGCATTTCAGAAATTAGGAGGCTTAATATGCTCCGGGGCCTGCCTTTCACAAAGTTGCATGGATGGTGAACTGGGCACTCAACGGCGACCTCATCTGGCACTTCTCCTGAAGGCTGCACCTCCTGAACCTCTGGTGTCGGCTGCTGCTGCTCGTTCGGTTCCTTGAATTCTAGTAGTGTCACACCCTCCGGTACACCTATTGCATTCCAATGCACAAGATAAATATCATGGATGCATAAGGAAGGACATGATGCTTATGATGAATGAACCCCAGTAAATGTTTAAGGAAAACATCACTGGACACTCGTTTACCGATTTAGAATAGCTCTATTCAAATCACTTTAAAATATGTATCTACTTAACTTGAAGAACGAGATCTACTTACCTAACTTGCATAACCTAAGATAAATGTGCTCATCTTCAGTTAGAGGCCTAACAGCTAGGAACATTACCACAACTTAGAAACAGTAAAGGCATACTTAAATCAAAGTTAAGGTTTTACATGCAACGAGTAGTTCCTTAATTCAATCATAACCAGAGTTCTATAAATTCAAATGACTTGCAAGAGGACATTCTAGAAAGCTTATGAAATTCTCTACAAATCATTTGTAAACATCAAATCATGATTCTTACGTTAACTAATCGAATTTCAGTAAACCTAGAATCTGTCCAGAATGACAGGGTTACTAACTTAATAATTTAATGATGATGCAAAAGCATAATTGGACTGAACCAAGTTTACCAACATGTTTTGCATACTAGAGAAACATTAGAAAGTATAGTGCCAACTTCTAAATAAATTATTTAATATCCTTTTCAAATTTATTTAGTTAATTAGGTGATTAAACAATATATAGTAAAACTATTCAGAAAAATCTACAAAAATTCCAGTAGCTATCTCATGCTTCACATAGAATACCATAAAAATTTCAAAGCCATTGGGCAAGCAAAACTTGCTGTATCCAAAATAATAGGTGGCATGTCTATTTTGGGCATAATTAGGAAACCCTATTGAAAAGTGTCAAGCAACAAATTTCTTATTTTTCCTAGTATCATTCTAGCATAAGAATAGCACTCACCAAATTTGACCCATACTGGATCTATAGAAAAATTATGAAAATTCACACAAGATCCATCCATGCAAACAAGAGAATTTTCTATCTCCTACATATAGTGTCCAAAATATATGAAAATTTAACTATAAGCTATTCATGACATGAGCAGTACACCATAAAAATTTCATGCCATTTGGAGCTACATAGAAAAAGATATAATTATCCCTGTTTCCTTCATGATTAAAAGAGAAATAGAAAATCCCATTTTCATAATAGAACATGGCATAAATTATTTTTTTAATAAAAACTAGACATTATTATGAACTCAGCAAAATTGGAACCACATCATTTGGATCTACCAACTAGGAGATACATATTTTTGAAACTATACACAAATCTGTGAAATAAATAAAACAGAAATGAATTTGAAACCCTAACTCTACTTGCTGGGCCGGCCCGAACTGATCCGGCGGCCCACAGCGCATGCGCAAGCGACACCAGTGTGGCCTAGAATGGTGTAGCCCAGCCTGGCTCCCGCCTCAGCATCGGCGACTGACAAAAGGGGCCCGCGCGTCAGCGAGAGAAACAGGGGAGGAAGAAAAGGGCGGCAGCGAAGCTCGTCGCCGGTGACTCCTCCGGCGAGTCCAGTAGTACTACGATGTTCACCTCGTCCGTGCGCATCTAGCGGTGCCCTCAATCGATGCTATTGCTGTGGCTACTGGGGGTGGTGATGACCATGGCGGCGCACGGCCACGGCATGGCCGGCTTCGGCGAGACTACTGTGTCCTGGCCCTATCGGTTGACCCCACGAGCATCAGTAGCGTCCACAGCACCTAGCGCAAGGCAGAGAAGGGATGGCAAGGGCGCGAGGACAGTTGGCCATGTGGAGCACCAACTTCGGCGAGGTCAGCCATGGTGGCGGTGGAGGAATTGACGAACACCCGCTTACCAAGACTCGATTGACTCGATTGAACGGTGGAGGTGGTAGAGGGGATCACGGCGAGGCTCTGGGCGAACTGGGCAACGTGTTTTTGCAAAGGGGCATGAGCTAGGTGAGGGCGAAGGTTCGGCCGGTAATGGCGGATGGCTGTGGCTCGGCGCTGCGCGCGGTGAAGGCGAAGGAGAAGCGAATGGAGCAGGCGAGTGCATCAGGCAGGCGCTGGCCTTCTTCTAGAGCGTGGACTCGTGACGTGGTGGCGTCGATAGACCATGAGCGCCACGTGGCAAGCAGCTCCTGCGTCGGTCGGCCACGGCGGCTCTGAACGTTTTTTGAAATTTCAGATTCAGAGATTAACGACGATGACTGACAGGCAAACTTAACCGTGATGGATCTCTTAAACCGTGATGATTTAGTAAAAATAATGTATACGAAAGTTGTAGAGCTATAGTAGGGCTACAACTTTGTTTTAGAACTCTACAGCTAATTCACCCTGTATCCTGAGTTGTATCAAGCCAAAGGTGGCTCAATCAAACTGAAATGGCATCAATGACTTAGACAAAATTTTCAGTGTGAAATCAGCATGGAATTCTGACTTGTGGGCCATGTTTGAGCATGTTCTAGCCATTTTCATGAGTTGATCATAAAACAACTTTTGTTCCTTGATAAATTAGCTACAACTTTGGTAAAGAGTGCACAGCCATGCAAAGTTTCTAAGTTAGTCTTTTGAATCAGTCAAACAGTGGCACTCTAGGGGTCATTTCAAGTCAAACCTCCACTTAAGGGCAATTTTGTCATTTTGATCTTCATGAACAATGTCCAAACAATTACCCAAAGTATAGTTAAGGTGTATTAGACCATGATCAACCACTTTACACAATTGTTATACCAATTTCTAATGATCACATGTGATGAAGCATAAAACAATCAATTCACTCAATTGTTGCAATTCCATGTTTTCCATGTTGCATTACTTTTGTTGCAAGCTTAACTTGCCACATTCCTACCATGTTGCCATGTTTCAAGGTATGAGAAACTCATGTTACATTCACATGTTGCACTACTACCATTCATAAGCAATCAAGTATGAAACAACAGAATTTGCGAATGTTGCATATGTATGTTTCAGTAATAATGGCATGGTGACATGGATGATAAAATGCAATTTTGTGGAAGCCAAACACCTAGGGTGTTACAGCCCTCCCCCTTAGAAAAATCTCATCCCGAGATTTGGAAAGCGTACCAATTAGTATAGAAAGCCGGATAGTTTTCCTTTAAATAATCTTCCCGCTCCCAGGTTGCATCCTGCTCACTATGATTACTCCAAACTACCTTGTATAACTTAACTACTCGCGTACGAGTCACTCTTTCTTGAGTATCCAAAACCTGCACTGGCTTCTCCTCATAAGAAAGATCAGATTTCAAGTTGACTTTACTTGTTGCTATTCTTTCCTTGGGAATACAGAGAAACTTCTTCAGCTGGGACACATGGAATACCGGGAATATAGCTCCCATCTCACATGGTAGATTGAGCTTATATGCTACTCTTCCACTTTTCTCGATAATACGGTAAGGTCCAACATATCAAGGCTCAAGCTTCCTTTTAATTCCAAAACGTTTTACTCCTTTCATAGGGGATACCTTCAGATAAACATGGTCACCTACTTCAAACTCAATAGGTTTTCTTCTCTTGTCAGCATAGCTCTTTTGTCTAGCTTGAGCGATAGTCATATTCTTCTGTATAGTTCGGACTTGCTCTTCGGCTTCTTTTACAAAATCAATACCATAGAATCTTCTTTCTCTGGGTTCCACCCAGTTCAAAGGAGTTCTACACTTCCGGCCATAAAGAGCTTCAAAAGGAGCCATTTTGATACTCTCTTGATAACTGTTGTTATAAGAGAATTCAGCGAGAGGCAACTAGTCCTCCCAAGAGACTTTGCAAGAGATAAGACAAGCTCTAAGCATGTCTTCAAGAATTTGATTAACATGCTCAGTCTATCCTGATGTTTGATGATAGGTAGAACTATGGATTAGATGAGTGCCAAGATTCTGATGTAAGCACTCCCAAAAGCGAGCCATGAATTGCGGTCCTCTATCAGAAATAATGGATTTGGGTACCCCATGGAGATGTACCACTTGTTGAAAGTAAATCTCAGCATAATTGTGAGGGTGATAGGTAGACTTGACCGGAATAAAGTGAGCAGATTTAGTTAGACGATCTACGATAACCCAGATAGAATCACAACCCTTTTTGGTAGTGGGTAATCCAATAATAAAATCCATGCTAATTTCTTCCCACTTCCAGCCAGGAATAGAGAGTGGCTGCAATAATCCAGGCCTCATGTGAATAGCCTTGACTCTGCAACAGTTATCGCACCTTGCCATGTAGGCTGCGATTTCTTTCTTCATCTTGGTCCACCAATAATACAGCTTGAGATCTTGATACATTTTATGGCTACTAGGATGGATGGACAATCTAGAAGAATGGGCTTCAGCCATAATTTGATTTCTAAGTTCTTTGTCTTTGGGTACTACAAGCCTATCATTAAACTAGAGAATTCCTTTGTCATCGACCCTAAAGTGCTTGGTCTTCTGATCTTTCATCTTTCGCTTGATATGAAACACACCCACATCAGTCTTCTAGAGTTTGATAATTCGACTTCTAAGAGAGCAATCCACAGTGATATTGTGGAGTACCACAGGATGAAGGAGGTGTGCCAGATGAAAGTCTTCACTAACTAAGGAATTGCAATGGGCCTTTCTGCTTAAGGCATCAGCAACCACATTCACCTTGCCAGGATGGTAGTGTACTTGAAGGTTGTAGTCTTTGATTAATTCTAACCATCGTCGTTGATGCATGTTCAACTCGGGTTGAGTAAAGATGTACTTGAGACTTTTATGGTCAGTATAGATGTTGCACACATTACCCAGCAAGTAATGTCTCCAAATCTTCAGGGCATGAACAACCGCGGCTAGCTCTAAGTCATGGGTAGGATAGTTGACTTCATGTTTTCGAAGCTGGCGCGAAGCATAAGCAATGACTCAGCCCTCCTGCATAAGAACACACCCCAAACCGATGCCACATGCATCACAGTAGACATCAAAAGGCTTCTCAATGTTAGGTTATGCCAATAGAGGAGCAGAGGTTAATAAGGTCCGCAAAGTGTGGAAAGCCTCTTCACACTTCGGAATCCACACAAACTTCTCATCCTTTTGAAGTAGTCGAGTCATGGGCTTGGTGATTTTTGAGAAATCCAAATAAAGCGACGATAGTAGCCAGCCAAACCCAGGAAACTTCGGACTTCTGTGACCATAGTAGGTGCCTTCCACTCAAGGACTTCTTGCACCTTAGTAGGGTCAACCAAAATTCTATCTCCAGATAACACATGACCTAGAAAAGGTATCTTGTTCAACCAGAATTCACATTTGCTGAACTTGGCATAAAGCTAGTTGTCACGTAACCGAGTTAAAACAATTCTCAGGTGTTCAGCATGCTCTTCTTCATTCTAAGAATATACAAGGATATCATCAATGAACACGACGATGAACTTGTCCAGTTCCGGCATGAATACTGAATTCATTAGGTACATAAAGTGTGCCGAAGCATTTGTCAACCCAAAGGACATGACAAGGTATTCGAACAAGCCATATCGAGTAGAGAAAGCTGTCTTAGGTATATCTTTAGGACGGATTTTGATCTGATGGTAGCCAGACCTCAAATCAATCTTAGAGAATACCTTAGCTTTGGAGAGCTGAACAAACAGAATATCGATGTGAGGAAGAGGGTATTTGTTCTTGATGGTAACAGCATTAAGGGGGCAATAATCCACGCACATGCACAGAGACTCATCCTTCTTCTTCACAAAGATAGTCAGACAACCCCAAGGAGAAGAACTAGGCTGAATCAAACCTTTCTTTAATAGCTCATTCAACTGACTCTTCAGCTCAGCCAACTCATTGGGCGGCATTCTATAGGGCCTTTGAGAAATAGGAGCCGTACCCGGAATGAGTTCTATCTTGAATTCTACATCATGGTCTGGAGGCAATCCAGGCAAGTCATCAGGGAAGACATCTGGAAACTCATAGACAACTGGTATATCTTCAATGGCTTTGGCTAGGGTAGCATTGGTTGTATTGTGGATAGAGATATCACAAGGTAACTGCACTAGAAAACCCTTCTTATCCACAGGATCTCTCAGCATTACCACACGGGTTGATGTATCGATCAACACTCCATTCTCGCTCATCCACTTCATTCCTAGGATTACATTGATTCCTACCCCCGGTAGAACTACAAGATCCATAAGGAACTCTCGATCCCCAATCTCAATCTTTACATCTTTAACTACTTGGTTAGTCAGGATATTATTTCTAGCAGCACTAATACAATAACCACCCTTGACAATTGTAATCACATTCATCTTATGCTTAGATGCAAAAGTAGAACTCACAAAGGAATGCAAAGCACCTGAATCAAAGAGCACAACTGCAGGGTGATCATTAACAAGGAACTTACCAGTGGTGACCACTTCACCAGCAGGAATTTCCTCCATAGTAGTGTAGTGAACACACCCCTGACGGATGTTTCCCTGAGCATTCTGCTTGGAAGGATAGGGGCACTTATTAGCCTAGTGACCAGGCTAGTTATAGTTCTAGCATGGCCTGTTTGCTAGTGGAACATTGGAGCTGCCCTGCCCAGAGGTATTCTTTGGCAACGAAATTGTGTACCCCTTGCGGAAACCGGTTTTAGCTTGGTTCTTCTTCTGAGGTGGGTGGTACCGGACATTAGCATTGGGTGGATGATACTGGGTCTTGGATACCACTAGTGCTTTGGACTGAGAAGCACCTATCTCAAAGTTTCTTTTATGGGTCTTGGAAGCAGCATATATCTTATCATTATTCTCCTGAGTCAGGGTGTCACTGATAAACTCGTTGAAGGTGACACACTTGCAGTTGCCCATAGACTTCATCCGTTTAGGGGAAAGCCCCCTCTTGAAGCTAGCTATTTTCTTGGCATCAGTATCCACGAACTTGGGAGCATACCTTGCTAGGTTGTTGAAGGCCTGGAGGTATTCATTAAGACTCTTGTTGCCTTGGGTTAGCTTCATAAACTCAGTATGCTTAATGGCCATGAGACCAGGAGGGATAAAATGTCCCCTGAAAGCTACCTAGAACTAGTCCCAAACTATCTTGACATTTGCAAGGAAGGTGGTCCTGTGATGGGTCCACTAGATGCCTGCAGGGCCTTGGAGCTGGTGCCCTGCATACGAGGCCTTCATACCTTCTGTCAAACAGAGCAATCCAAACCTTTGCTCTATCGTGCTCAACCATTCATCAACTTGTAATGGTTCTTCTGCCTCATGAAAGATAGGAGGCTTTGTGTCAATGAAGTCCTTAAAGCTGTTGTATTGGTTTGGCTTGGGTCCCTGGCGGACATGTCGGTCATCACAGTTAGCCATATGGTGCATAGCCTCAGCTAGCATGCGCTGACTTTCAACAACTGTCTGCATTAGCTCAGCTAGTGTGGGTGGTGGAGGAGGTGGTTGTTCCTCATCTCCCATGCTATGACTGCGACGAAGGTTATAAGTGATCTATAAAATGTATAGCCAATGAGCACTGATGATGTGGAAATTTTTGTAGATGAATTGTATAATTATGCCAAACTGAGTCCATTGGAGAGAATGCATTCATATAATCAACAGAGGCACAATCATTCATCACAATCACACAACTCATCATGCGCATCAATTGACACACAAATGCGATGAACTTAACCAACAACGAGATCTATAGACCGCA
This sequence comes from Miscanthus floridulus, assembly GCF_019320115.1. NCBI lineage: Eukaryota > Viridiplantae > Streptophyta > Magnoliopsida > Poales > Poaceae > Miscanthus > Miscanthus floridulus. Next base: position 77,536,009 of record NC_089581.1, read on the forward strand.
AAGATGGAATACATCAAAGGCTCACATACATGGAGCATAATACGATCGATAGGTTACATCCAAGCCATAGTGGTTCCAAACTTTCATCCGAAATAACAGAGGGTCTGATATTACATCCCAACAATTAACTTATTACAAAGCTACTCGAAAATGCATGAGGATCAACAAAAGACTAGCTCTAGCGCATTAGCTAAGTAGTAAGCGAAACTACGCATCATCCTCGAAGTCAGTGTCGAAGATCTCTCCTCCATCTTCATCACTAGCAGGCTCTAACTCCTCATCTTCCTCCTCTTCAGGTGGAACGTCCTCAGGTCCATTGACCTCAATGCCATCACCACCTTCAGCCATGATGACACCAGAGCCCATCTCATCCTCATCATCCGGTGGTAGGAGAGGGTGAAGTTGATTGTGTAACAGGTGAACCTCCTCATGGAGATGGTCATTGTACTCTTCGGCAACTGCCAACTGCTGCTCTAGCTCCACCTGTTGCGCTCTCAACACATTCTCTTTGTGCCAGGCTTCATTCCATTGGTTCATCACGTGAATCAACATACATTCACAGTTGCGGTGAGCAACTATCAACCTCTAAACCTCCAGGGTCTCTTGGTCCCGTTCATGTGTTACTTGCTCTAAACGGTGCTGAGCCGCATTCCTCTCAGTAGTCACCCGAGCCAACTCTACCCTCAGCCTTTCCACCTCAGAAGGCTCAGGACGGGGCTCACAAGGAGCTAACCAATGATGAGGCGCCTTGCCTCCTATGGACTTGCGAGCAGTGAGTTTCGTGCGCGCCATCTGTAGCAAAAAGTTGCAACGTAAGGGGAGAATCATTTAAGGGATACGAAATTTAATTAGTCGGGACCATCAATTTTAAAGGAGGGAGTAATGCAAGAAATGCCATGTATGCTTGAACATGATGCATGCACGATCCGTATGTCCTCACAAACCTAGAAAAATTTAAAGGCTAGCAAAATATACGGTGGCATACATATGTTCTCTCGTATACGGTAGCTAGTCGATCTACAACGATACGTTGTTAGTGTACCTACAGAAAATTTCATTTCAGCCCAGTAATTTCCCAAAAAGGCATGTAAACTAAATACTTTCATACATACATCCCCCGATGCATATACTCTAGTATCACAGCTACCCGTCAGAGATACCCACATTTAAGTACTCTCATAGATACATGATCGAACATGTAAGTATGCGAGCAACCACAACTACTCTCCCCTAGACCGATAGTTGGACGGTCATGCTCTCACAACTCCCACTTACCAGAGCATAGAGGTATTTTGATCCATACATTACCACCCAAGCGGATGGCATCCATACAATAGCACGCCATATGGACAACGAAATAGACATAAGCGGGAACCCCCAAGTTAGTACTTTAATAAGCCACCTAAGAGTCCTTATTTGGGCATAAGGGATATGACCACTAGCAATACTTAGTATTTAATTTAGGATTTTCACAAATACTTTTGTTTTAAATACACAAATGACATGTTTAGTGTCGAATCTTGCTCTGATGCCAGCTATAACAGAACCGACCAAATCATAAGAATGTAACTACAAAAACAATCACCGAAGTGATCAAATTCCTGTACTTAAGCTCCCATAATCCCGATAGTCCGGAAATCACGAAGGATTTCAACCAACTTTCGACATACAAACCAAGTTTGAATGTGCGGAAGCAACATAGTTTAGTACATAACTTCATAGTTTTCAAATACATTGCCAAGTCTAAGTCATGTCCCACAAAAGCATCATCAGGTACGAGAACTAGTAGAGACCGCGCCCAACGGTCTAGTCTTCATCCCCAGCTGGGAGAAGGCAGTACTTGCAGCAACCAAAGTAGAACTGGTCATCTACAACAGGTGGGAGATAAACCCTGAGTACGAGAAGGTACTCAGCTAGACTTATCTGTCAAAACCAGAAATAAAAGACACCATGGGTCATGCAAGGCTTATGAGGTGGGCTAGCTTGACACAGTTGCATAAAAGAGCTTATGATTATAGTAACCAATTTAAACTTAGCATCAAGCTTATCATCATTTACCTGTCCACTAGATTAGCACCTGTACTAGAGCACTCACTTATTAGGAGCAATCAATATTAACCATAGCAGGTATAATAAGGCTGTCATCATCATATCATCATTTCCGAACCATTAAGTTATTTAGTGTATCTACATTGGAGATAAGCCCGTCAAGTTCTCACTAACCGGGAGAGACGGTGACTCGAATCGAATTACAACTCAGCTGAGGGGGTATTCCTAACTCTCACCCTGGCATACTTAGCAAGGGTAGCCATGGGTTACCTTTGGGACAACTCAGGAACCAAATTCGCGGGTTCGATCAGCGCCAGCGCTCTCAGGGATTACCCTTCTACCAGGAGGATCATGACTTTTAAATCACCTGCCCTTGGACTCACGCCTACGGCTCCCTTCTGAGGCATACTTTATACTTATCGACTCCCGGCCTGAGTTGAGCTACTCGGCTTCGCGGTCGGTCTTCGGACATGGCCAACTAAGAGAGAGGCATGCATTCAACATGAATAGGAAAGGCTCCAAGATTCAGTCCTTAATCGACACAGACGGAGT